>NW_027364915.1:0-159620 GCF_046119375.1 Phyllobates terribilis | reverse complement strand
ATTCAAAGAGAGTGAGATGCCAGCTCCTTTCATTCAGTCAGTAGCTTCAAACATTTCTGGTATATGAATAACATGATGTTTTTCAATGGCAAAAATCAATGAATATTGTAAATGCACAAACAGTAATTTCTCTGCATTGCAAGGTGCAATTCTGAAATTTTTTGCTTTTTCCTGCTCCTCTTAGCATGATAAAGAAGATTCAAAGAGAGTGAGATGCCAGCTACTTTCATTCAGTCAGTAGCTTCAATCATTTCTGGATGTTTTTCAATGGTAAAAATCAATGAATATTGTAAATGCACAAACAGTAATTTCTCCACATTGCAAGGTGCAATTCTGAAATTTTTTGCTTTTTCCTGCTCCTCTTAGCATGATAAAGAAGATTCAAAGAGAGTGAGATGCCAGCTCCTTTCATTCAGTCAGTAGCTTCAAACATTTCTGGTATATGAATAACATGATGTTTTTCAATGGCAAAAATCAATGAATATTGTAAATGCACAAACAGTAATTTCTCCGCATTGCAAGGTGCAATTCTGAAATTTTTTGCTTTTTCCTGCTCCTCTTAGCATGATAAAGAAGATTCAAAGAGAGTGAGATGCCAGCTCCTTTCATTCAGTCAGTAGCTTCAAACATTTCTGGTATATGAATAACATGATGTTTTTCAATGGCAAAAATCAATGAATATTGTAAATGCACAAACAGTAATTTCTCCGCATTGCAAGGTGCAATTCTGAAATTTTTTGCTTTTTCCTGCTCCTCTTAGCATGATAAAGAATATTCAAAGAGAGTGAGATGCCAGCTCCTTTCATTCAGTCAGTAGCTTCAATCATTTCTGGATGTTTTTCAATGGCAAAAATCAATGAATATTGTAAATGCACAAACTGTAATTTCTCCGCATTGCAAGGTGCAATTCTGAAATTTTTTGTTTTTTCCTGCTCCTCTTAGCATGATAAAGAAGATTCAAAGAGAGTGAGATGCCAGCTCCTTTCATTCAGTCAGTAGCTTCAATCATTTCTGGACGTTTTTCAATGGCAAAAATCAATGAATATTGTAAATGCACAAACAGTAATTTCTCCGCATTGCAAGGTGCAATTCTGAAATTTTTTGCTTTTTCCTGCTCCTCTTAGCATGATAAAGAAGATTCAAAGAGAGTGAGATGCCAGCTCCTTTCATTCAGTCAGTACCTTCAATCATTTCTGGATGTTTTTCAATGGCAAAAATCAATGAATATTGTAAATGCACAAACAGTAATTTCTCCGCATTGCAAGGTGCAATTCTGAAATTTTTTGCTTTTTCCCGCTCCTCTTAGCATGATAAAGAAGATTCAAAGAGAGTGAGGTGCCAGCTCCTTTCATTCAGTCAGTAGCTTCAAACATTTCTGGTTTATGAATAACATGTTTTTCAATGGCAAAAATCAATGAATATTGTAAATGCACAAACAGTAATTTCTCCGCATTGCAAGGTGCAATTCTGAAATTTTTTGATTTTTCCTGCTCCTCTTAGCATGATAAAGAAGATTCAAAGAGAGTGAGATGCCAGCTCCTTTCATTCAGTCAGTAGCTTCAATCATTTCTGGACGTTTTTCAATGGCAAAAATCAATGAATATTGTAAATGCACAAACAGTAATTTCTCCGCATTGCAAGGTGCAATTCTGAAATTTTTTGCTTTTTCCTGCTCCTCTTAGCATGATAAAGAAGATTCAAAGAGAGTGAGATGCCAGCTCCTTTCATTCAGTCAGTAGCTTCAATCATTTCTGGACGTTTTTCAATGGCAAAAATCAATGAATATTGTAAATGCACAAACAGTAATTTCTCCGCATTGCAAGGTGCAATTCTGAAATTTTTTGCTTTTTCCTGCTCCTCTTAGCATGATAAAGAAGATTCAAAGAGAGTGAGATGCCAGCTCCTTTCATTCAGTCAGTAGCTTCAAACATTTCTGGTATATGAATAACATGATGTTTTTCAATGGCAAAAATCAATGAATATTGTAAATGCACAAACAGTAATTTCTCCGCATTGCAAGGTGCAAGTCTGAAATTTTTTGCTTTTTCCTGCTCCTCTTAGCATGGTAAAGAAGATTCAAAGAGAGTGAGATGCCAGCTACTTTCATTCAGTCAGTAGCTTCAATCATTTCTGGACGTTTTTCAATGGTAAAAATCAATGAATATTGTAAATGCACAAACAGTAATTTCTCCACATTGCAAGGTGCAATTCTGAAATTTTTTGCTTTTTCCTGCTCCTCTTAGCATGATAAAGAAGATTCAAAGAGAGTGAGATGCCAGCTCCTTTCATTCAGTCAGTAGCTTCAAACATTTCTGGTATATGAATAACATGATGTTTTTCAATGGCAAAAATCAATGAATATTGTAAATGCACAAACAGTAATTTCTCCGCATTGCAAGGTGCAATTCTGAAATTTTTTGCTTTTTCCTGCTCCTCTTAGCATGATAAAGAAGATTCAAAGAGAGTGAGATGCCAGCTCCTTTCATTCAGTCAGTAGCTTCAAACATTTCTGGTATATGAATAACATGATGTTTTTCAATGGCAAAAATCAATGAATATTGTAAATGCACAAACAGTAATTTCTCCGCATTGCAAGGTGCAATTCTGAAATTTTTTGCTTTTTCCTGCTCCTCTTAGCATGATAAAGAAGATTCAAAGAGAGTGAGATGCCAGCTCCTTTCATTCAGTCAGTAGCTTCAATCATTTCTGGACGTTTTTCAATGGCAAAAATCAATGAATATTGTAAATGCACAAACAGTAATTTCTCCGCATTGCAAGGTGCAATTCTGAAATTTTTTGCTTTTTCCTGCTCCTCTTAGCATGATAAAGAAGATTCAAAGAGAGTGAGATGCCAGCTCCTTTCATTCAGTCAGTAGCTTCAATCATTTCTGGACGTTTTTCAATGGCAAAAATCAATGAATATTGTAAATGCACAAACAGTAATTTCTCCGCATTGCAAGGTGCAATTCTGAAATTTTTTGCTTTTTCCTGCTCCTCTTAGCATGATAAAGAAGATTCAAAGAGAGTGAGATGCCAGCTCCTTTCATTCAGTCAGTAGCTTCAATCATTTCTGGACGTTTTTCAATGGCAAAAATCAATGAATATTGTAAATGCACAAACAGTAATTTCTCCGCATTGCAAGGTGCAATTCTGAAATTTTTTGCTTTTTCCTGCTCCTCTTAGCATGACAAAGAAGATTCAAAGAGAGTGAGATGCCAGCTCCTTTCATTCAGTCAGTAGCTTCAATCATTTCTGGTATATGAATAACATGATGTTTTTCAATGGCAAAAATCAATGAATATTGTAAATGCACAAACAGTAATTTCTCCGCATTGCAAGGTGCAATTCTGAAATTTTTTGCTTTTTCCTGCTCCTCTTAGCATGATAAAGAAGATTCAAAGAGAGTGAGATGCCAGCTCCTTTCATTCAGTCAGTAGCTTCAATCATTTCTGGACGTTTTTCAATGGCAAAAATCAATGAATATTGTAAATGCACAAACAGTAATTTCTCCGCATTGCAAGGTGCAATTCTGAAATTTTTTGCTTTTTCCTGCTCCTCTTAGCATGATAAAGAAGATTCAAAGAGAGTGAGATGCCAGCTCCTTTCATTCAGTCAGTAGCTTCAATCATTTCTGGACGTTTTTCAATGGCAAAAATCAATGAATATTGTAAATGCACAAACAGTAATTTCTCCGCATTGCAAGGTGCAATTCTGAAATTTTTTGCTTTTTCCTGCTCCTCTTAGCATGATAAAGAAGATTCAAAGAGAGTGAGATGCCAGCTCCTTTCATTCAGTCAGTAGCTTCAAACATTTCTTGTATATGAATAACATGATGTTTTTCAATGGCAAAAATCAATGAATATTGTAAAAGCACAAACAGTAATTTCTCCGCATTGCAAGGTGCAATTCTGAAATTTTTTGCTTTTTCCTGCTCCTCTTAGCATGATAAAGAAGATTCAAAGAGAGTGAGATGCCAGCTCCTTTCATTCAGTCAGTAGCTTCAATCATTTCTGGTATATGAATAACATGATGTTTTTCAATGGCAAAAATCAATGAATATTGTAAATGCACAAACAGTAATTTCTCCGCATTGCAAGTTGCAATTCTGAAATTTTTTGCTTTTTCCTGCTCCTCTTAGCATGATAAAGAAGATTCAAAGAGAGTGAGATGCCAGCTCCTTTCATTCAGTCAGTAGCTTCAATCATTTCTGGACGTTTTTCAATGGCAAAAATCAATGAATATTGTAAATGCACAAACAGTAATTTCTCCGCATTGCAAGGTGCAATTCTGAAATTTTTTGCTTTTTCCTGCTCCTCTTAGCATGATAAAGAAGATTCAAAGAGAGTGAGATGCCAGCTCCTTTCATTCAGTCAGTAGCTTCAATCATTTCTGGACGTTTTTCAATGGCAAAAATCAATGAATATTGTAAATGCACAAACAGTAATTTCTCCGCATTGCAAGGTGCAATTCTGAAATTTTTTGCTTTTTCCTGCTCCTCTTAGCATGATAAAGAAGATTCAAAGAGAGTTAGATGCCAGCTCCTTTCATTCAGTCAGTAGCTTCAAACATTTCTGGTATATGAATAACATGATGTTTTTCAATGGCAAAAATCAATGAATATTGTAAAAGCACAAACAGTAATTTCTCCGCATTGCAAGGTGCAATTCTGAAATTTTTTGCTTTTTCCTGCTCCTCTTAGCATGATAAAGAAGATTCAAAGAGAGTGAGATGCCAGCTCCTTTCATTCAGTCAGTAGCTTCAATCATTTCTGGACGTTTTTCAATGGCAAAAATCAATGAATATTGTAAATGCACAAACAGTAATTTCTCCGCATTGCAAGGTGCAATTCTGAAATTTTTTGCTTTTTCCTGCTCCTCTTAGCATGATAAAGAAGATTCAAAGAGAGTGAGATGCCAGCTCCTTTCATTCAGTCAGTACCTTCAATCATTTCTGGATGTTTTTCAATGGCAAAAATCAATGAATATTGTAAATGCACAAACAGTAATTTCTCCGCATTGCAAGGTGCAATTCTGAAATTTTTTGCTTTTTCCCGCTCCTCTTAGCATGATAAAGAAGATTCAAAGAGAGTGAGGTGCCAGCTCCTTTCATTCAGTCAGTAGCTTCAAACATTTCTGGTATATGAATAACATGTTTTTCAATGGCAAAAATCAATGAATATTGTAAATGCACAAACAGTAATTTCTCCGCATTGCAAGGTGCAATTCTGAAATTTTTTGATTTTTCCTGCTCCTCTTAGCATGATAAAGAAGATTCAAAGAGAGTGAGATGCCAGCTCCTTTCATTCAGTCAGTAGCTTCAATCATTTCTGGACGTTTTTCAATGGCAAAAATCAATGAATATTGTAAATGCACAAACAGTAATTTCTCCGCATTGCAAGGTGCAATTCTGAAATTTTTTGCTTTTTCCTGCTCCTCTTAGCATGACAAAGAAGATTCAAAGAGAGTAAGATGCCAGCTCCTTTCATTCAGTCAGTAGCTTCAATCATTTCTGGTATATGAATAACATGATGTTTTTCAATGGCAAAAATCAATGAATATTGTAAATGCACAAACAGTAATTTCTCCGCATTGCAAGGTGCAATTCTGAAATTTTTTGCTTTTTCCTGCTCCTCTTAGCATGATAAAGAAGATTCAAAGAGAGTGAGATGCCAGCTCCTTTCATTCAGTCAGTAGCTTCAATCATTTCTGGACGTTTTTCAATGGCAAAAATCAATGAATATTGTAAATGCACAAACAGTAATTTCTCCGCATTGCAAGGTGCAATTCTGAAATTTTTTGCTTTTTCCTGCTCCTCTTAGCATGATAAAGAAGATTCAAAGAGAGTGAGATGCCAGCTCCTTTCATTCAGTCAGTAGCTTCAATCATTTCTGGACGTTTTTCAATGGCAAAAATCAATGAATATTGTAAATGCACAAACAGTAATTTCTCCGCATTGCAAGGTGCAATTCTGAAATTTTTTGCTTTTTCCTGCTCCTCTTAGCATGATAAAGAAGATTCAAAGAGAGTGAGATGCCAGCTCCTTTCATTCAGTCAGTAGCTTCAAACATTTCTTGTATATGAATAACATGATGTTTTTCAATGGCAAAAATCAATGAATATTGTAAAAGCACAAACAGTAATTTCTCCGCATTGCAAGGTGCAATTCTGAAATTTTTTGCTTTTTCCTGCTCCTCTTAGCATGATAAAGAAGATTCAAAGAGAGTGAGATGCCAGCTCCTTTCATTCAGTCAGTAGCTTCAATCATTTCTGGTATATGAATAACATGATGTTTTTCAATGGCAAAAATCAATGAATATTGTAAATGCACAAACAGTAATTTCTCCGCATTGCAAGTTGCAATTCTGAAATTTTTTGCTTTTTCCTGCTCCTCTTAGCATGATAAAGAAGATTCAAAGAGAGTGAGATGCCAGCTCCTTTCATTCAGTCAGTAGCTTCAATCATTTCTGGACGTTTTTCAATGGCAAAAATCAATGAATATTGTAAATGCACAAACAGTAATTTCTCCGCATTGCAAGGTGCAATTCTGAAATTTTTTGCTTTTTCCTGCTCCTCTTAGCATGATAAAGAAGATTCAAAGAGAGTGAGATGCCAGCTCCTTTCATTCAGTCAGTAGCTTCAATCATTTCTGGACGTTTTTCAATGGCAAAAATCAATGAATATTGTAAATGCACAAACAGTAATTTCTCCGCATTGCAAGGTGCAATTCTGAAATTTTTTGCTTTTTCCTGCTCCTCTTAGCATGATAAAGAAGATTCAAAGAGAGTTAGATGCCAGCTCCTTTCATTCAGTCAGTAGCTTCAAACATTTCTGGTATATGAATAACATGATGTTTTTCAATGGCAAAAATCAATGAATATTGTAAAAGCACAAACAGTAATTTCTCCGCATTGCAAGGTGCAATTCTGAAATTTTTTGCTTTTTCCTGCTCCTCTTAGCATGATAAAGAAGATTCAAAGAGAGTGAGATGCCAGCTCCTTTCATTCAGTCAGTAGCTTCAATCATTTCTGGACGTTTTTCAATGGCAAAAATCAATGAATATTGTAAATGCACAAACAGTAATTTCTCCGCATTGCAAGGTGCAATTCTGAAATTTTTTGCTTTTTCCTGCTCCTCTTAGCATGATAAAGAAGATTCAAAGAGAGTGAGATGCCAGCTCCTTTCATTCAGTCAGTAGCTTCAATCATTTCTGGACGTTTTTCAATGGCAAAAATCAATGAATATTGTAAATGCACAAACAGTAATTTCTCCGCATTGCAAGGTGCAATTCTGAAATTTTTTGCTTTTTCCTGCTCCTCTTAGCATGATAAAGAAGATTCAAAGAGAGTGAGATGCCAGCTCCTTTCATTCAGTCAGTAGCTTCAAACATTTCTTGTATATGAATAACATGATGTTTTTCAATGGCAAAAATCAATGAATATTGTAAAAGCACAAACAGTAATTTCTCCGCATTGCAAGGTGCAATTCTGAAATTTTTTGCTTTTTCCTGCTCCTCTTAGCATGATAAAGAAGATTCAAAGAGAGTGAGATGCCAGCTCCTTTCATTCAGTCAGTAGCTTCAATCATTTCTGGTATATGAATAACATGATGTTTTTCAATGGCAAAAATCAATGAATATTGTAAATGCACAAACAGTAATTTCTCCGCATTGCAAGTTGCAATTCTGAAATTTTTTGCTTTTTCCTGCTCCTCTTAGCATGATAAAGAAGATTCAAAGAGAGTGAGATGCCAGCTCCTTTCATTCAGTCAGTAGCTTCAATCATTTCTGGACGTTTTTCAATGGCAAAAATCAATGAATATTGTAAATGCACAAACAGTAATTTCTCCGCATTGCAAGGTGCAATTCTGAAATTTTTTGCTTTTTCCTGCTCCTCTTAGCATGATAAAGAAGATTCAAAGAGAGTGAGATGCCAGCTCCTTTCATTCAGTCAGTAGCTTCAATCATTTCTGGACGTTTTTCAATGGCAAAAATCAATGAATATTGTAAATGCACAAACAGTAATTTCTCCGCATTGCAAGGTGCAATTCTGAAATTTTTTGCTTTTTCCTGCTCCTCTTAGCATGATAAAGAAGATTCAAAGAGAGTTAGATGCCAGCTCCTTTCATTCAGTCAGTAGCTTCAAACATTTCTGGTATATGAATAACATGATGTTTTTCAATGGCAAAAATCAATGAATATTGTAAAAGCACAAACAGTAATTTCTCCGCATTGCAAGGTGCAATTCTGAAATTTTTTGCTTTTTCCTGCTCCTCTTAGCATGATAAAGAAGATTCAAAGAGAGTGAGATGCCAGCTCCTTTCATTCAGTCAGTAGCTTCAATCATTTCTGGACGTTTTTCAATGGCAAAAATCAATGAATATTGTAAATGCACAAACAGTAATTTCTCCGCATTGCAAGGTGCAATTCTGAAATTTTTTGCTTTTTCCTGCTCCTCTTAGCATGATAAAGAAGATTCAAAGAGAGTGAGATGCCAGCTCCTTTCATTCAGTCAGTACCTTCAATCATTTCTGGATGTTTTTCAATGGCAAAAATCAATGAATATTGTAAATGCACAAACAGTAATTTCTCCGCATTGCAAGGTGCAATTCTGAAATTTTTTGCTTTTTCCCGCTCCTCTTAGCATGATAAAGAAGATTCAAAGAGAGTGAGGTGCCAGCTCCTTTCATTCAGTCAGTAGCTTCAAACATTTCTGGTATATGAATAACATGTTTTTCAATGGCAAAAATCAATGAATATTGTAAATGCACAAACAGTAATTTCTCCGCATTGCAAGGTGCAATTCTGAAATTTTTTGATTTTTCCTGCTCCTCTTAGCATGATAAAGAAGATTCAAAGAGAGTGAGATGCCAGCTCCTTTCATTCAGTCAGTAGCTTCAATCATTTCTGGACGTTTTTCAATGGCAAAAATCAATGAATATTGTAAATGCACAAACAGTAATTTCTCCGCATTGCAAGGTGCAATTCTGAAATTTTTTGCTTTTTCCTGCTCCTCTTAGCATGACAAAGAAGATTCAAAGAGAGTAAGATGCCAGCTCCTTTCATTCAGTCAGTAGCTTCAATCATTTCTGGTATATGAATAACATGATGTTTTTCAATGGCAAAAATCAATGAATATTGTAAATGCACAAACAGTAATTTCTCCGCATTGCAAGGTGCAATTCTGAAATTTTTTGCTTTTTCCTGCTCCTCTTAGCATGATAAAGAAGATTCAAAGAGAGTGAGATGCCAGCTCCTTTCATTCAGTCAGTAGCTTCAATCATTTCTGGACGTTTTTCAATGGCAAAAATCAATGAATATTGTAAATGCACAAACAGTAATTTCTCCGCATTGCAAGGTGCAATTCTGAAATTTTTTGCTTTTTCCTGCTCCTCTTAGCATGATAAAGAAGATTCAAAGAGAGTGAGATGCCAGCTCCTTTCATTCAGTCAGTAGCTTCAATCATTTCTGGACGTTTTTCAATGGCAAAAATCAATGAATATTGTAAATGCACAAACAGTAATTTCTCCGCATTGCAAGGTGCAATTCTGAAATTTTTTGCTTTTTCCTGCTCCTCTTAGCATGATAAAGAAGATTCAAAGAGAGTGAGATGCCAGCTCCTTTCATTCAGTCAGTAGCTTCAAACATTTCTTGTATATGAATAACATGATGTTTTTCAATGGCAAAAATCAATGAATATTGTAAAAGCACAAACAGTAATTTCTCCGCATTGCAAGGTGCAATTCTGAAATTTTTTGCTTTTTCCTGCTCCTCTTAGCATGATAAAGAAGATTCAAAGAGAGTGAGATGCCAGCTCCTTTCATTCAGTCAGTAGCTTCAATCATTTCTGGTATATGAATAACATGATGTTTTTCAATGGCAAAAATCAATGAATATTGTAAATGCACAAACAGTAATTTCTCCGCATTGCAAGTTGCAATTCTGAAATTTTTTGCTTTTTCCTGCTCCTCTTAGCATGATAAAGAAGATTCAAAGAGAGTGAGATGCCAGCTCCTTTCATTCAGTCAGTAGCTTCAATCATTTCTGGACGTTTTTCAATGGCAAAAATCAATGAATATTGTAAATGCACAAACAGTAATTTCTCCGCATTGCAAGGTGCAATTCTGAAATTTTTTGCTTTTTCCTGCTCCTCTTAGCATGATAAAGAAGATTCAAAGAGAGTGAGATGCCAGCTCCTTTCATTCAGTCAGTAGCTTCAATCATTTCTGGACGTTTTTCAATGGCAAAAATCAATGAATATTGTAAATGCACAAACAGTAATTTCTCCGCATTGCAAGGTGCAATTCAGAAATTTTTTGCTTTTTCCTGCTCCTCTTAGCATGATAAAGAAGATTCAAAGAGAGTTAGATGCCAGCTCCTTTCATTCAGTCAGTAGCTTCAAACATTTCTGGTATATGAATAACATGATGTTTTTCAATGGCAAAAATCAATGAATATTGTAAAAGCACAAACAGTAATTTCTCCGCATTGCAAGGTGCAATTCTGAAATTTTTTGCTTTTTCCTGCTCCTCTTAGCATGATAAAGAAGATTCAAAGAGAGTGAGATGCCAGCTCCTTTCATTCAGTCAGTAGCTTCAATCATTTCTGGACGTTTTTCAATGGCAAAAATCAATGAATATTGTAAATGCACAAACAGTAATTTCTCCGCATTGCAAGGTGCAATTCTGAAATTTTTTGCTTTTTCCTGCTCCTCTTAGCATGATAAAGAAGATTCAAAGAGAGTGAGATGCCAGCTCCTTTCATTCAGTCAGTACCTTCAATCATTTCTGGATGTTTTTCAATGGCAAAAATCAATGAATATTGTAAATGCACAAACAGTAATTTCTCCGCATTGCAAGGTGCAATTCTGAAATTTTTTGCTTTTTCCCGCTCCTCTTAGCATGATAAAGAAGATTCAAAGAGAGTGAGGTGCCAGCTCCTTTCATTCAGTCAGTAGCTTCAAACATTTCTGGTATATGAATAACATGTTTTTCAATGGCAAAAATCAATGAATATTGTAAATGCACAAACAGTAATTTCTCCGCATTGCAAGGTGCAATTCTGAAATTTTTTGATTTTTCCTGCTCCTCTTAGCATGATAAAGAAGATTCAAAGAGAGTGAGATGCCAGCTCCTTTCATTCAGTCAGTAGCTTCAATCATTTCTGGACGTTTTTCAATGGCAAAAATCAATGAATATTGTAAATGCACAAACAGTAATTTCTCCGCATTGCAAGGTGCAATTCTGAAATTTTTTGCTTTTTCCTGCTCCTCTTAGCATGACAAAGAAGATTCAAAGAGAGTAAGATGCCAGCTCCTTTCATTCAGTCAGTAGCTTCAATCATTTCTGGTATATGAATAACATGATGTTTTTCAATGGCAAAAATCAATGAATATTGTAAATGCACAAACAGTAATTTCTCCGCATTGCAAGGTGCAATTCTGAAATTTTTTGCTTTTTCCTGCTCCTCTTAGCATGATAAAGAAGATTCAAAGAGAGTGAGATGCCAGCTCCTTTCATTCAGTCAGTAGCTTCAATCATTTCTGGACGTTTTTCAATGGCAAAAATCAATGAATATTGTAAATGCACAAACAGTAATTTCTCCGCATTGCAAGGTGCAATTCTGAAATTTTTTGCTTTTTCCTGCTCCTCTTAGCATGATAAAGAAGATTCAAAGAGAGTGAGATGCCAGCTCCTTTCATTCAGTCAGTAGCTTCAATCATTTCTGGACGTTTTTCAATGGCAAAAATCAATGAATATTGTAAATGCACAAACAGTAATTTCTCCGCATTGCAAGGTGCAATTCTGAAATTTTTTGCTTTTTCCTGCTCCTCTTAGCATGATAAAGAAGATTCAAAGAGAGTGAGATGCCAGCTCCTTTCATTCAGTCAGTAGCTTCAAACATTTCTTGTATATGAATAACATGATGTTTTTCAATGGCAAAAATCAATGAATATTGTAAAAGCACAAACAGTATTTTCTCCGCATTGCAAGGTGCAATTCTGAAATTTTTTGCTTTTTCCTGCTCCTCTTAGCATGATAAAGAAGATTCAAAGAGAGTGAGATGCCAGCTCCTTTCATTCAGTCAGTAGCTTCAATCATTTCTGGACGTTTTTCAATGGCAAAAATCAATGAATATTGTAAATGCACAAACAGTAATTTCTCCGCATTGCAAGGTGCAATTCTGAAATTTTTTGCTTTTTCCTGCTCCTCTTAGCATGATAAAGAAGATTCAAAGAGAGTGAGATGCCAGCTCCTTTCATTCAGTCAGTAGCTTCAATCATTTCTGGTATATGAATAACATGATGTTTTTCAATGGCAAAAATCAATGAATATTGTAAATGCACAAACAGTAATTTCTCCGCATTGCAAGTTGCAATTCTGAAATTTTTTGCTTTTTCCTGCTCCTCTTAGCATGATAAAGAAGATTCAAAGAGAGTGAGATGCCAGCTCCTTTCATTCAGTCAGTAGCTTCAATCATTTCTGGACGTTTTTCAATGGCAAAAATCAATGAATATTGTAAATGCACAAACAGTAATTTCTCCGCATTGCAAGGTGCAATTCTGAAATTTTTTGCTTTTTCCTGCTCCTCTTAGCATGATAAAGAAGATTCAAAGAGAGTGAGATGTCAGCTCCTTTCATTCAGTCAGTAGCTTCAATCATTTCTGGACGTTTTTCAATGGCAAAAATCAATGAATATTGTAAATGCACAAACAGTAATTTCTCCGCATTGCAAGGTGCAATTCTGAAATTTTTTGCTTTTTCCTGCTCCTCTTAGCATGATAAAGAAGATTCAAAGAGAGTTAGATGCCAGCTCCTTTCATTCAGTCAGTAGCTTCAAACATTTCTGGTATATGAATAACATGATGTTTTTCAATGGCAAAAATCAATGAATATTGTAAAAGCACAAACAGTAATTTCTCCGCATTGCAAGGTGCAATTCTGAAATTTTTTGCTTTTTCCTGCTCCTCTTAGCATGATAAAGAAGATTCAAAGAGAGTGAGATGCCAGCTCCTTTCATTCAGTCAGTAGCTTCAATCATTTCTGGACGTTTTTCAATGGCAAAAATCAATGAATATTGTAAATGCACAAACAGTAATTTCTCCGCATTGCAAGGTGCAATTCTGAAATTTTATGCTTTTTCCTGCTCCTCTTAGCATGATAAAGAAGATTCAAAGAGAGTGAGATGCCAGCTCCTTTCATTCAGTCAGTACCTTCAATCATTTCTGGATGTTTTTCAATGGCAAAAATCAATGAATATTGTAAATGCACAAACAGTATTTTCTCCGCATTGCAAGGTGCAATTCTGAAATTTTTTGCTTTTTCCCGCTCCTCTTAGCATGATAAAGAAGATTCAAAGAGAGTGAGGTGCCAGCTCCTTTCATTCAGTCAGTAGCTTCAAACATTTCTGGTATATGAATAACATGTTTTTCAATGGCAAAAATCAATGAATATTGTAAATGCACAAACAGTAATTTCTCCGCATTGCAAGGTGCAATTCTGAAATTTTTTGATTTTTCCTGCTCCTCTTAGCATGATAAAGAAGATTCAAAGAGAGTGAGATGCCAGCTCCTTTCATTCAGTCAGTAGCTTCAATCATTTCTGGACGTTTTTCAATGGCAAAAATCAATGAATATTGTAAATGCACAAACAGTAATTTCTCCGCATTGCAAGGTGCAATTCTGAAATTTTTTGCTTTTTCCTGCTCCTCTTAGCATGATAAAGAAGATTCAAAGAGAGTGAGATGCCAGCTCCTTTCATTCAGTCAGTAGCTTCAATCATTTCTGGACGTTTTTCAATGGCAAAAATCAATGAATATTGTAAATGCACAAACAGTAATTTCTCCGCATTGCAAGGTGCAATTCTGAAATTTTTTGCTTTTTCCTGCTCCTCTTAGCATGATAAAGAAGATTCAAAGAGAGTGAGATGCCAGCTCCTTTCATTCAGTCAGTAGCTTCAAACATTTCTGGTATATGAATAACATGATGTTTTTCAATGGCAAAAATCAATGAATATTGTAAATGCACAAACAGTAATTTCTCCGCATTGCAAGGTGCAAGTCTGAAATTTTTTGCTTTTTCCTGCTCCTCTTAGCATGGTAAAGAAGATTCAAAGAGAGTGAGATGCCAGCTACTTTCATTCAGTCAGTAGCTTCAATCATTTCTGGACGTTTTTCAATGGTAAAAATCAATGAATATTGTAAATGCACAAACAGTAATTTCTCCACATTGCAAGGTGCAATTCTGAAATTTTTTGCTTTTTCCTGCTCCTCTTAGCATGATAAAGAAGATTCAAAGAGAGTGAGATGCCAGCTCCTTTCATTCAGTCAGTAGCTTCAAACATTTCTGGTATATGAATAACATGATGTTTTTCAATGGCAAAAATCAATGAATATTGTAAATGCACAAACAGTAATTTCTCCGCATTGCAAGGTGCAATTCTGAAATTTTTTGCTTTTTCCTGCTCCTCTTAGCATGATAAAGAAGATTCAAAGAGAGTGAGATGCCAGCTCCTTTCATTCAGTCAGTAGCTTCAAACATTTCTGGTATATGAATAACATGATGTTTTTCAATGGCAAAAATCAATGAATATTGTAAATGCACAAACAGTAATTTCTCCGCATTGCAAGGTGCAATTCTGAAATTTTTTGCTTTTTCCTGCTCCTCTTAGCATGATAAAGAAGATTCAAAGAGAGTGAGATGCCAGCTCCTTTCATTCAGTCAGTAGCTTCAATCATTTCTGGACGTTTTTCAATGGCAAAAATCAATGAATATTGTAAATGCACAAACAGTAATTTCTCCGCATTGCAAGGTGCAATTCTGAAATTTTTTGCTTTTTCCTGCTCCTCTTAGCATGATAAAGAAGATTCAAAGAGAGTGAGATGCCAGCTCCTTTCATTCAGTCAGTAGCTTCAATCATTTCTGGACGTTTTTCAATGGCAAAAATCAATGAATATTGTAAATGCACAAACAGTAATTTCTCCGCATTGCAAGGTGCAATTCTGAAATTTTTTGCTTTTTCCTGCTCCTCTTAGCATGATAAAGAAGATTCAAAGAGAGTGAGATGCCAGCTCCTTTCATTCAGTCAGTAGCTTCAAACATTTCTGGTATATGAATAACATGATGTTTTTCAATGGCAAAAATCAATGAATATTGTAAATGCACAAACAGTAATTTCTCCGCATTGCAAGGTGCAATTCTGAAATTTTTTGCTTTTTCCTGCTCCTCTTAGCATGATAAAGAAGATTCAAGGAGAATGAGATGCCAGCTCCTTTCATTCAGTCAGTAGCTTCAATCATTTCTGGACGTTTTTCAATGGCAAAAATCAATGAATATTGTAAAAGCACAAACAGTAATTTCTCCGCATTGCAAGGTGCAATTCTGAAATTTTTTGCTTTTTCCTGCTCCTCTTAGCATGATAAAGAAGATTCAAAGAGAGTGAGATGCCAGCTCCTTTCATTCAGTCAGTAGCTTCAATCATTTCTGGACGTTTTTCAATGGCAAAAATCAATGAATATTGTAAATGCACAAACAGTAATTTCTCCGCATTGCAAGGTGCAATTCTGAAATTTTTTGCTTTTTCCTGCTCCTCTTAGCATGATAAAGAAGATTCAAAGAGAGTGAGATGCCAGCTCCTTTCATTCAGTCAGTAGCTTCAATCATTTCTGGTATATGAATAACATGATGTTTTTCAATGGCAAAAATCAATGAATATTGTAAATGCACAAACAGTAATTTCTCCACATTGCAAGGTGCAATTCTGAAATTTTTTGCTTTTTCCTGCTCCTCTTAGCATGATAAAGAAGATTCAAAGAGAGTGAGATGCCAGCTCCTTTCATTCAGTCAGTAGCTTCAATCATTTCTGGACGTTTTTCAATGGCAAAAATCAATGAATATTGTAAATGCACAAACAGTAATTTCTCCGCATTGCAAGGTGCAATTCTGAAATTTTTTGCTTTTAACTGCTCCTCTTAGCATGATAAAGAAGATTCAAAGAGAGCGAGATGCCAGCTCCTTTCATTCAGTCAGTAGCTTCAATCATTTCTGGTATATGAATAACATGATGTTTTTCAATGGCAAAAATCAATGAATATTGTAAATGCACAAACAGTAATTTCTCCGCATTGCAAGGTGCAATTGTGAAATTTTTTGCTTTTTCCTGCTCCTCTTAGCATGATAAAGAAGATTCAAAGAGAGTGAGATGCCAGCTCCTTTCATTCAGTCAGTAGCTTCAATCATTTCTGGACGTTTTTCAATGGCAAAAATCAATGAATATTGTAAATGCACAAACAGTAATTTCTCCGCATTGCAAGGTGCAATTCTGAAATTTTTTGCTTTTTCCTGCTCCTCTTAGCATGATAAAGAAGATTCAAAGAGAGTGAGATGCCAGCTCCTTTCATTCAGTCAGTAGCTTCAAACATTTCTGGTATATGAATAACATGATGTTTTTCAATGGCAAAAATCAATGAATATTGTAAATGCACAAACAGTAATTTCTCCGCATTGCAAGGTGCAATTCTGAAATTTTTTGCTTTTTCCTGCTCCTCTTAGCATGATAAAGAAGATTCAAAGAGAGTGAGATGCCAGCTCCTTTCATTCAGTCAGTAGCTTCAATCATTTCTGGACGTTTTTCAATGGCAAAAATCAATGAATATTGTAAATGCACAAACAGTAATTTCTCCGCATTGCAAGGTGCAATTCTGAAATTTTTTGCTTTTTCCTGCTCCTCTTAGCATGATAAAGAAGATTCAAAGAGAGTGAGATGCCAGCTCCTTTCATTCAGTCAGTAGCTTCAAACATTTCTGGTATATGAATAACATGATGTTTTTCAATGGCAAAAATCAATGAATTTTGTAAATGCACAAACAGTAATTTCTCCGCATTGCAAGGTGCAATTCTGAAATTTTTTGCTTTTTCCTGCTCCTCTTAGCATGATAAAGAAGATTCAAAGAGAGTGAGATGCCAGTTCCTTTCATTCAGTCAGTAGCTTCAATCATTTCTGGACGTTTTTCAATGGCAAAAATCAATGAATATTGTAAATGCACAAACAGTAATTTCTCCGCATTGCAAGGTGCAATTCTGAAATTTTTTGCTTTTTCCTGCTCCTCTTAGCATGATAAAGAAGATTCAAAGAGAGTGAGATGCCAGCTCCTTTCATTCAGTCAGTAGCTTCAAACATTTCTGGTATATGAATAACATGATGTTTTTCAATGGCAAAAATCAATGAATATTGTAAATGCACAAACAGTAATTTCTCTGCATTGCAAGGTGCAATTCTGAAATTTTTTGCTTTTTCCTGCTCCTCTTAGCATGATAAAGAAGATTCAAAGAGAGTGAGATGCCAGCTACTTTCATTCAGTCAGTAGCTTCAATCATTTCTGGACGTTTTTCAATGGTAAAAATCAATGAATATTGTAAATGCACAAACAGTAATTTCTCCACATTGCAAGGTGCAATTCTGAAATTTTTTGCTTTTTCCTGCTCCTCTTAGCATGATAAAGAAGATTCAAAGAGAGAGAGATGCCAGCTCCTTTCATTCAGTCAGTAGCTTCAAACATTTCTGGTATATGAATAACATGATGTTTTTCAATGGCAAAAATCAATGAATATTGTAAATGCACAAACAGTAATTTCTCCGCATTGCAAGGTGCAATTCTGAAATTTTTTGCTTTTTCCTGCTCCTCTTAGCATGATAAAGAAGATTCAAAGAGAGTGAGATGCCAGCTCCTTTCAATCAGTCAGTAGCTTCAAACATTTCTGGTATATGAATAACATGATGTTTTTCAATGGCAAAAATCAATGAATATTGTAAATGCACAAACAGTAATTTCTCCGCATTGCAAGGTGCAATTCTGAAATTTTTTGCTTTTTCCTGCTCCTCTTAGCATGATAAAGAATATTCAAAGAGAGTGAGATGCCAGCTCCTTTCATTCAGTCAGTAGCTTCAATCATTTCTGGATGTTTTTCAATGGCAAAAATCAATGAATATTGTAAATGCACAAACTGTAATTTCTCCGCATTGCAAGGTGCAATTCTGAAATTTTTGGCTTTATCCTGCTCCTCTTAGCATGATAAAGAAGATTCAAAGAGAGTGAGATGCCAGCTCCTTTCATTCAGTCAGTAGCTTCAATCATTTCTGGACGTTTTTCAATGGCAAAAATCAATGAATATTGTAAATGCACAAACAGTAATTTCTCCGCATTGCAAGGTGCAATTCTGAAATTTTTTGCTTTTTCCTGCTCCTCTTAGCATGATAAAGAAGATTCAAAGAGAGTGAGATGCCAGCTCCTTTCATTCAGTCAGTACCTTCAATCATTTCTGGATGTTTTTCAATGGCAAAAATCAATGAATATTGTAAATGCACAAACAGTAATTTCTCCGCATTGCAAGGTGCAATTCTGAAATTTTTTGCTTTTTCCCGCTCCTCTTAGCATGATAAAGAAGATTCAAAGAGAGTGAGGTGCCAGCTCCTTTCATTCAGTCAGTAGCTTCAAACATTTCTGGTATATGAATAACATGTTTTTCAATGGCAAAAATCATTGAATATTGTAAATGCACAAACAGTAATTTCTCCGCATTGCAAGGTGCAATTCTGAAATTTTTTGATTTTTCCTGCTCCTCTTAGCATGATAAAGAAGATTCAAAGAGAGTGAGATGCCAGCTCCTTTCATTCAGTCAGTAGCTTCAATCATTTCTGGACGTTTTTCAATGGCAAAAATCAATGAATATTGTAAATGCACAAACAGTAATTTCTCCGCATTGCAAGGTGCAATTCTGAAATTTTTTGCTTTTTCCTGCTCCTCTTAGCATGATAAAGAAGATTCAAAGAGAGTGAGATGCCAGCTCCTTTCATTCAGTCAGTAGCTTCAATCATTTCTGGACGTTTTTCAATGGCAAAAATCAATGAATATTGTAAATGCACAAACAGTAATTTCTCCGCATTGCAAGGTGAATTCTGAAATTTTTTGCTTTTTCCTGCTCCTCTTAGCATGATAAAGAAGATTCAAAGAGAGTGAGATGCCAGATCCTTTCATTCAGTCAGTAGCTTCAAACATTTCTGGTATATGAATAACATGATGTTTTTCAATGGCAAAAATCAATGAATATTGTAAATGCACAAACAGTAATTTCTCCGCATTGCAAGGTGCAAGTCTGAAATTTTTTGCTTTTTCCTGCTCCTCTTAGCATGATAAAGAAGATTCAAAGAGAGTGAGATGCCAGCTACTTTCATTCAGTCAGTAGCTTCAATCATTTCTGGACGTTTTTCAATGGTAAAAATCAATGAATATTGTAAATGCACAAACAGTAATTTCTCCACATTGCAAGGTGCAATTCTGAAATTTTTTGCTTTTTCCTGCTCCTCTTAGCATGATAAAGAAGATTCAAAGAGAGTGAGATGCCAGCTCCTTTCATTCAGTCAGTAGCTTCAAACATTTCTGGTATATGAATAACATGATGTTTTTCAATGGCAAAAATCAATGAATATTGTAAATGCACAAACAGTAATTTCTCCGCATTGCAAGGTGCAATTCTGAAATTTTTTGCTTTTTCCTGCTCCTCTTAGCATGATAAAGAAGATTCAAAGAGAGTGAGATGCCAGCTCCTTTCATTCAGTCAGTAGCTTCAAACATTTCTGGTATATGAATAACATGATGTTTTTCAATGGCAAAAATCAATGAATATTGTAAATGCACAAAGACTAATTTCTCCGCATTGCAAGGTGCAATTCTGAAATTTTTGGCTTTTTCCTGCTCCTCTTAGCATGATAAAGAAGATTCAAAGAGAGTGAGATGCCAGCTCCTTTCATTCAGTCAGTAGCTTCAATCATTTCTGGACGTTTTTCAATGGCAAAAATCAATGAATATTGTAAATGCACAAACAGTAATTTCTCCGCATTGCAAGGTGCAATTCTGAAATTTTTTGCTTTTTCCTGCTCCTCTTAGCATGATAAAGAAGATTCAAAGAGAGTGAGATGCCAGCTCCTTTCATTCAGTCAGTAGCTTCAATCATTTCTGGACGTTTTTCAATGGCAAAAATCAATGAATATTGTAAATGCACAAACAGTAATTTCTCCGCATTGCAAGGTGCAATTCTGAAATTTTTTGCTTTTTCCTGCTCCTCTTAGCATGATAAAGAAGATTCAAAGAGAGTGAGATGCCAGCTCCTTTCATTCAGTCAGTAGCTTCAATCATTTCTGGACGTTTTTCAATGGCAAAAATCAATGAATATTGTAAATGCAGAAACAGTAATTTCTCCGCATTGCAAGGTGCAATTATGAAATTTTTTGCTTTTTCCTGCTCCTCTTAGCATGACAAAGAAGATTCAAAGAGAGTAAGATGCCAGCTCCTTTCATTCAGTCAGTAGCTTCAATCATTTCTGGTATATGAATAACATGATGTTTTTCAATGGCAAAAATCAATGAATATTGTAAATGCACAAACAGTAATTTCTCCGCATTGCAAGGTGCAATTCTGAAATTTTTTGCTTTTTCCTGCTCCTCTTAGCATGATAAAGAAGATTCAAAGAGAGTGAGATGCCAGCTCCTTTCATTCAGTCAGTAGCTTCAATCATTTCTGGACGTTTTTCAATGGCAAAAATCAATGAATATTGTAAATGCACAAACAGTAATTTCTCCGCATTGCAAGGTGCAATTCTGAAATTTTTTGCTTTTTCCTGCTCCTCTTAGCATGATAAAGAAGATTCAAAGAGAGTGAGATGCCAGCTCCTTTCATTCAGTCAGTAGCTTCAATCATTTCTGGACGTTTTTCAATGGCAAAAATCAATGAATATTGTAAATGCACAAACAGTAATTTCTCCGCATTGCAAGGTGCAATTCTGAAATTTTTTGCTTTTTCCTGCTCCTCTTAGCATGATAAAGAAGATTCAAAGAGAGTGAGATGCCAGCTCCTTTCATTCAGTCAGTAGCTTCAAACATTTCTGGTATATGAATAATATGATGTTTTTCAATGGCAAAAATCAATGAATATTGTAAAAGCACAAACAGTAATTTCTCCGCATTGCAAGGTGCAATTCTGAAATTTTTTGCTTTTTCCTGCTCCTCTTAGCATGATAAAGAAGATTCAAAGAGAGTGAGATGCCAGCTCCTTTCATTCAGTCAGTAGCTTCAATCATTTCTGGACGTTTTTCAATGGCAAAAATCAATGAATATTGTAAATGCACAAACAGTAATTTCTCCGCATTGCAAGGTGCAATTCTGAAATTTTTTGCTTTTTCCTGCTCCTCTTAGCATGATAAAGAAGATTCAAAGAGAGTGAGATGCCAGCTCCTTTCATTCAGTCAGTAGCTTCAAACATTTCTGGTATATGAATAACATGATGTTTTTCAATGGCAAAAATCAATGAATATTGTAAAAGCACAAACAGTAATTTCTCCGCATTGCAAGGTGCAATTCTGAAATTTTTTGCTTTTTCCTGCTCCTCTTAGCATGATAAAGAAGATTCAAAGAGAGTGAGATGCCAGCTCCTTTCATTCAGTCAGTAGCTTCAATCATTTCTGGACGTTTTTCAATGGCAAAAATCAATGAATATTGTAAATGCACAAACAGTAATTTCTCCGCATTGCAAGGTGCAATTCTGAAATTTTTTGCTTTTTCCTGCTCCTCTTAGCATGATAAAGAAGATTCAAAGAGAGTGAGATGCCAGCTCCTTTCATTCAGTCAGTAGCTTCAATCATTTCTGGTATATGAATAACATGATGTTTTTCAATGGCAAAAATCAATGAATATTGTAAATGCACAAACAGTAATTTCTCCACATTGCAAGGTGCAATTCTGAAATTTTTTGCTTTTTCCTGCTCCTCTTAGCATGATAAAGAAGATTCAAAGAGAGTGAGATGCCAGCTCCTTTCA
Organism: Phyllobates terribilis; assembly: GCF_046119375.1. Taxonomy (NCBI): domain Eukaryota; kingdom Metazoa; phylum Chordata; class Amphibia; order Anura; family Dendrobatidae; genus Phyllobates; species Phyllobates terribilis. The sequence continues at coordinate 137,760 of NW_027364915.1, read as the reverse complement.
TTCAGTCAGTAGCTTCAATCATTTCTGGACGTTTTTCAATGGCAAAAATCAATGAATATTGTAAATGCACAAACAGTAATTTCTCCGCATTGCAAGGTGCAATTCTGAAATTTTTTGCTTTTTCCTGCTCCTCTTAGCATGATAAAGAAGATTCAAAGAGAGTGAGATGCCAGCTCCTTTCATTCAGTCAGTAGCTACAAACATTTCTGGTATATGAATAACATGATGTTTTTCAATGGCAAAAATCAATGAATATTGTAAATGCACAAACAGTAATTTCTCCGCATTGCAAGGTGCAATTCTGAAATTTTTTGCTTTTTCCTGCTCCTCTTAGCATGATAAAGAAGATTCAAAGAGAGTGAGATGCCAGCTCCTTTCATTCAGTCAGTAGCTTCAATCATTTCTGGACGTTTTTCAATGGCAAAAATCAATGAATATTGTAAATGCACAAACAGTAATTTCTCCGCATTGCAAGGTGCAATTCTGAAATTTTTTGCTTTTTCCTGCTCCTCTTAGCATGACAAAGAAGATTCAAAGAGAGTAAGATGCCAGCTCCTTTCATTCAGTCAGTAGCTTCAATCATTTCTGGTATATGAATAACATGATGTTTTTCAATGGCAAAAATCAATGAATATTGTAAATGCACAAACAGTAATTTCTCCGCATTGCAAGGTGCAATTCTGAAATTTTTTGCTTTTTCCTGCTCCTCTTAGCATGATAAAGAAGATTCAAAGAGAGTGAGATGCCAGCTCCTTTCACTCAGTCAGTAGCTTCAATCATTTCTGGACGTTTTTCAATGGCAAAAATCAATGAATATTGTAAATGCACAAACAGTAATTTCTCCGCATTGCAAGGTGCAATTCTGAAATTTTTTGCTTTTTCCTGCTCCTCTTAGCATGATAAAGAAGATTCAAAGAGAGTGAGATGCCAGCTCCTTTCATTCAGTCAGTAGCTTCAAACATTTCTGGTATATGAATAATATGATGTTTTTCAATGGCAAAAATCAATGAATATTGTAAAAGCACAAACAGTAATTTCTCCGCATTGCAAGGTGCAATTCTGAAATTTTTTGCTTTTTCCTGCTCCTCTTAGCATGATAAAGAAGATTCAAAGAGAGTGAGATGCCAGCTCCTTTCATTCAGTCAGTAGCTTCAATCATTTCTGGACGTTTTTCAATGGCAAAAATCAATGAATATTGTAAATGCACAAACAGTAATTTCTCCGCATTGCAAGGTGCAATTCTGAAATTTTTTGCTTTTTCCTGCTCCTCTTAGCATGATAAAGAAGATTCAAAGAGAGTGAGATGCCAGCTCCTTTCATTCAGTCAGTAGCTTCAATCATTTCTGGTATATGAATAACATGATGTTTTTCAATGGCAAAAATCAATGAATATTGTAAATGCACAAACAGTAATTTCTCCGCATTGCAAGTTGCAATTCTGAAATTTTTTGCTTTTTCCTGCTCCTCTTAGCATGATAAAGAAGATTCAAAGAGAGTGAGATGCCAGCTCCTTTCATTCAGTCAGTAGCTTCAATCATTTCTGGACGTTTTTCAATGGCAAAAATCAATGAATATTGTAAATGCACAAACAGTAATTTCTCCGCATTGCAAGGTGCAATTCTGAAATTTTTTGCTTTTTCCTGCTCCTCTTAGCATGATAAAGAAGATTCAAAGAGAGTGAGATGCCAGCTCCTTTCATTCAGTCAGTAGCTTCAATCATTTCTGGACGTTTTTCAATGGCAAAAATCAATGAATATTGTAAATGCACAAACAGTAATTTCTCCGCATTGCAAGGTGCAATTCTGAAATTTTTTGCTTTTTCCTGCTCCTCTTAGCATGATAAAGAAGATTCAAAGAGAGTGAGATGCCAGCTCCTTTCATTCAGTCAGTAGCTTCAAACATTTCTGGTATATGAATAACATGATGTTTTTCAATGGCAAAAATCAATGAATATTGTAAAAGCACAAACAGTAATTTCTCCGCATTGCAAGGTGCAATTCTGAAATTTTTTGCTTTTTCCTGCTCCTCTTAGCATGATAAAGAAGATTCAAAGAGAGTGAGATGCCAGCTCCTTTCATTCAGTCAGTAGCTTCAATCATTTCTGGACGTTTTTCAATGGCAAAAATCAATGAATATTGTAAATGCACAAACAGTAATTTCTCCGCATTGCAAGGTGCAATTCTGAAATTTTTTGCTTTTTCCTGCTCCTCTTAGCATGATAAAGAAGATTCAAAGAGAGTGAGATGCCAGCTCCTTTCATTCAGTCAGTAGCTTCAATCATTTCTGGTATATGAATAACATGATGTTTTTCAATGGCAAAAATCAATGAATATTGTAAATGCACAAACAGTAATTTCTCCACATTGCAAGGTGCAATTCTGAAATTTTTTGCTTTTTCCTGCTCCTCTTAGCATGATAAAGAAGATTCAAAGAGAGTGAGATGACAGCTCCTTTCATTCAGTCAGTAGCTTCAATCATTTCTGGACGTTTTTCAATGGCAAAAATCAATGAATATTGTAAATGCACAAACAGTAATTTCTCCGCATTGCAAGGTGCAATTCTGAAATTTTTTGCTTTTTCCTGCTCCTCTTAGCATGATAAAGAAGATTCAAAGAGAGCGAGATGCCAGCTCCTTTCATTCAGTCAGTAGCTTCAATCATTTCTGGTATATGAATAACATGATGTTTTTCAATGGCAAAAATCAATGAATATTGTAAATGCACAAACAGTAATTTCTCCGCATTGCAAGTTGCAATTCTGAAATTTTTTGCTTTTTCCTGCTCCTCTTAGCATGATAAAGAAGATTCAAAGAGAGTGAGATGCCAGCTCCTTTCATTCAGTCAGTAGCTTCAATCATTTCTGGACGTTTTTCAATGGCAAAAATCAATGAATATTGTAAATGCACAAACAGTAATTTCTCCGCATTGCAAGGTGCAATTCTGAAATTTTTTGCTTTTTCCTGCTCCTCTTAGCATGATAAAGAAGATTCAAAGAGAGTGAGATGCCAGCTCCTTTCATTCAGTCAGTAGCTTCAAACATTTCTGGTATATGAATAACATGATGTTTTTCAATGGCAAAAATCAATGAATATTGTAAAAGCACAAACAGTAATTTCTCCGCATTGCAAGGTGCAATTCTGAAATTTTTTGCTTTTTCCTGCTCCTCTTAGCATGATAAAGAAGATTCAAAGAGAGTGAGATGCCAGCTCCTTTCATTCAGTCAGTAGCTTCAATCATTTCTGGACGTTTTTCAATGGCAAAAATCAATGAATATTGTAAATGCACAAACAGTAATTTCTCCGCATTGCAAGGTGCAATTCTGAAATTTTTTGCTTTTTCCTGCTCCTCTTAGCATGATAAAGAAGATTCAAAGAGAGTGAGATGCCAGCTCCTTTCATTCAGTCAGTAGCTTCAAACATTTCTGGTATATGAATAACATGATGTTTTTCAATGGCAAAAATCAATGAATATTGTAAAAGCACAAACAGTAATTTCTCCGCATTGCAAGGTGCAATTCTGAAATTTTTTGCTTTTTCCTGCTCCTCTTAGCATGATAAAGAAGATTCAAAGAGAGTGAGATGCCAGCTCCTTTCATTCAGTCAGTAGCTTCAATCATTTCTGGACGTTTTTCAATGGCAAAAATCAATGAATATTGTAAATGCACAAACAGTAATTTCTCCGCATTGCAAGGTGCAATTCTGAAATTTTTTGCTTTTTCCTGCTCCTCTTAGCATGATAAAGAAGATTCAAAGAGAGTGAGATGCCAGCAACTTTCATTCAGTCAGTAGCTTCAATCATTTCTGGTATATGAATAACATGATGTTTTTCAATGGCAAAAATCAATGAATATTGTAAATGCACAAACAGTAATTTCTCCACATTGCAAGGTGCAATTCTGAAATTTTTTGCTTTTTCCTGCTCCTCTTAGCATGATAAAGAAGATTCAAAGAGAGTGAGATGACAGCTCCTTTCATTCAGTCAGTAGCTTCAATCATTTCTGGACGTTTTTCAATGGCAAAAATCAATGAATATTGTAAATGCACAAACAGTAATTTCTCCGCATTGCAAGGTGCAATTCTGAAATTTTTTGCTTTTTCCTGCTCCTCTTAGCATGATAAAGAAGATTCAAAGAGAGCGAGATGCCAGCTCCTTTCATTCAGTCAGTAGCTTCAATCATTTCTGGTATATGAATAACATGATGTTTTTCAATGGCAAAAATCAATGAATATTGTAAATGCACAAACAGTAATTTCTCCGCATTGCAAGGTGCAATTCTGAAATTTTTTGCTTTTTCCTGCTCCTCTTAGCATGATAAAGAAGATTCAAAGAGAGTGAGATGCCAGCTCCTTTCATTCAGTCAGTAGCTTCAATCATTTCTGGACGTTTTTCAATGGCAAAAATCAATGAATATTGTAAATGCACAAACAGTAATTTCTCCGCATTGCAAGGTGCAATTCTGAAATTTTTTGCTTTTTCCTGCTCCTCTTAGCATGATAAAGAAGATTCAAAGAGAGTGAGATGCCAGCTCCTTTCATTCAGTCAGTAGCTTCAAACATTTCTGGTATATGAATAACATGATGTTTTTCAATGGCAAAAATCAATGAATATTGTAAATGCACAAACAGTAATTTCTCCGCATTGCAAGGTGCAATTCTGAAATTTTTTGCTTTTTCCTGCTCCTCTTAGCATGATAAAGAAGATTCAAAGAGAGTGAGATGCCAGCTCCTTTCATTCAGTCAGTAGCTTCAAACATTTCTGGTATATGAATAACATGATGTTTTTCAATGGCAAAAATCAATGAATATTGTAAATGCACAAAGAGTAATTTCTCCGCATTGCAAGGTGCAATTCTGAAATTTTTTGCTTTTTCCTGCTCCTCTTAGCAAGATAAAGAAGATTCAAAGAGAGTGAGATGCCAGCTCCTTTCATTCAGTCAGTAGCTTCAATCATTTCTGGACGTTTTTCAATGGCAAAAATCAATGAATATTGTAAATGCACAAACAGTAATTTCTCCGCATTGCAAGGTGCAATTCTGAAATTTTTTGCTTTTTCCTGCTCCTCTTAGCATGATAAAGAAGATTCAAAGAGAGTGAGATGCCAGCTCCTTTCATTCAGTCAGTAGCTTCAATCATTTCTGGACGTTTTTCAATGGCAAAAATCAATGAATATTGTAAATGCACAAACAGTAATTTCTCCGCATTGCAAGGTGCAATTCTGAAATTTTTTGCTTTTTCCTGCTCCTCTTAGCATGACAAAGAAGATTCAAAGAGAGTAAGATGCCAGCTCCTTTCATTCAGTCAGTAGCTTCAATCATTTCTGGTATATGAATAACATGATGTTTTTCAATGGCAAAAATCAATGAATATTGTAAATGCACAAACAGTAATTTCTCCACATTGCAAGGTGCAATTCTGAAATTTTTTGCTTTTTCCTGCTCCTCTTAGCATGATAAAGAAGATTCAAAGAGAGTGAGATGCCAGCTCCTTTCATTCAGTCAGTAGCTTCAATCATTTCTGGACGTTTTTCAATGGCAAAAATCAATGAATATTGTAAATGCACAAACAGTAATTTCTCCGCATTGCAAGGTGCAATTCTGAAATTTTTTGCTTTTTCCTGCTCCTCTTAGCATGATAAAGAAGATTCAAAGAGAGTGAGATGCCAGCTCCTTTCATTCAGTCAGTAGCTTCAATCATTTCTGGACGTTTTTCAATGGCAAAAATCAATGAATATTGTAAATGCACAAACAGTAATTTCTCCGCATTGCAAGGTGCAATTCTGAAATTTTTTGCTTTTTCCTGCTCCTCTTAGCATGATAAAGAAGATTCAAAGAGAGTGAGATGCCAGCTCCTTTCATTCAGTCAGTAGCTTCAATCATTTCTGGACGTTTTTCAATGGCAAAAATCAATGAATATTGTAAATGCACAAACAGTAATTTCTCCGCATTGCAAGGTGCAATTCTGAAATTTTTTGCTTTTTCCTGCTCCTCTTAGCATGATAAAGAAGATTCAAAGAGAGTGAGATGCCAGCTCCTTTCATTCAGTCAGTAGCTTCAATCATTTCTGGTATATGAATAACATGATGTTTTTCAATGGCAAAAATCAATGAATATTGTAAATGCACAAACAGTAATTTCTCCACATTGCAATGTGCAATTCTGAAATTTTTTGCTTTTTCCTGCTCCTCTTAGCATGATAAAGAAGATTCAAAGAGAGTGAGATGCCAGCTCCTTTCATTCAGTCAGTAGCTTCAATCATTTCTGGACGTTTTTCAATGGCAAAAATCAATGAATATTGTAAATGCACAAACAGTAATTTCTCCGCATTGCAAGGTGCAATTCTGACATTTTTTGCTTTTTCCTGCTCCTCTTAGCATGATAAAGAAGATTCAAAGAGAGCGAGATGCCAGCTCCTTTCATTCAGTCAGTAGCTTCAATCATTTCTGGTATATGAATAACATGATGTTTTTCAATGGCAAAAATCAATGAATATTGTAAATGCACAAACAGTAATTTCTCCGCATTGCAAGGTGCAATTCTGAAATTTTTTGCTTTTTCCTGCTCCTCTTAGCATGATAAAGAAGATTCAAAGAGAGTGAGATGCCAGCTCCTTTCATTCAGTCAGTAGCTTCAATCATTTCTGGACGTTTTTCAATGGCAAAAATCAATGAATATTGTAAATGCACAAACAGTAATTTCTCCGCATTGCAAGGTGCAATTCTGAAATTTTTTGCTTTTTCCTGCTCCTCTTAGCATGATAAAGAAGATTCAAAGAGAGTGAGATGCCAGCTCCTTTCATTCAGTCAGTAGCTTCAAACATTTCTGGTATATGAATAACATGATGTTTTTCAATGGCAAAAATCAATGAATATTGTAAATGCACAAACAGTAATTTCTCCGCATTGCAAGGTGCAATTCTGAAATTTTTTGCTTTTTCCTGCTCCTCTTAGCATGATAAAGAAGATTCAAAGAGAGTGAGATGCCAGCTCCTTTCATTCAGTCAGTAGCTTCAATCATTTCTGGACGTTTTTCAATGGCAAAAATCAATGAATATTGTAAATGCACAAACAGTAATTTCTCCGCATTGCAAGGTGCAATTCTGAAATTTTTTGCTTTTTCCTGCTCCTCTTAGCATGATAAAGAAGATTCAAAGAGAGTGAGATGCCAGCTCCTTTCATTCAGTCAGTAGCTTCAATAATTTCTGGACGTTTTTCAATGGCAAAAATCAATGAATATTGTAAATGCACAAACAGTAATTTCTCCGCATTGCAAGGTGCAATTCTGAAATTTTTTGCTTTTTCCTGCTCCTCTTAGCATGATAAAGAAGATTCAAAGAGAGTGAGATGCCAGCTCCTTTCATTCAGTCAGTAGCTTCAATCATTTCTGGTATATGAATAACATGATGTTTTTCAATGGCAAAAATCAATGAATATTGTAAATGCACAAACAGTAATTTCTCCGCATTGCAAGGTGCAATTCTGAAATTTTTTGCTTTTTCCTGCTCCTCTTAGCATGATAAAGAAGATTCAAAGAGAGTGAGATGCCAGCTCCTTTCATTCAGTCAGCAGCTTCAATCATTTCTGGACATTTTTCAATGGCAAAAATCAATGAATATTGTAAATGCACAAACAGTAATTTCTCCGCATTGCAAGGTGCAATTCTGAAATTTTATGCTTTTTCCTGCTCCTCTTAGCATGATAAAGAAGATTCAAAGAGAGTGAGATGCCAGCTCCTTTCATTCAGTCAGTAGCTTCAAACATTTCTGGTATATGAATAACATGATGTTTTTCAATGGCAAAAATCAATGAATATTGTAAAAGCACAAACAGTAATTTCTCCGCATTGCAAGGTGCAATTCTGAAATTTTTTGCTTTTTCCTGCTCCTCTTAGCATGATAAAGAAGATTCAAAGAGAGTGAGATGCCAGCTCCTTTCATTCAGTCAGTAGCTTCAATCATTTCTGGACGTTTTTCAATGGCAAAAATCAATGAATATTGTAAATGCACAAACAGTAATTTCTCCGCATTGCAAGGTGCAATTCTGAAATTTTTTGCTTTTTCCTGCTCCTCTTAGCATGATAAAGAAGATTCAAAGAGAGTGAGATGCCAGCTCCTTTCATTCAGTCAGTAGCTTCAATCATTTCTGGTATATGAATAACATGATGTTTTTCAATGGCAAAAATCAATGAATATTGTAAATGCACAAACAGTAATTTCTCCGCATTGCAAGTTGCAATTCTGAAATTTTTTGCTTTTTCCTGCTCCTCTTAGCATGATAAAGAAGATTCAAAGAGAGTGAGATGCCAGCTCCTTTCATTCAGTCAGTAGCTTCAATTATTTCTGGACGTTTTTCAATGGCAAAAATCAATGAATATTGTAAATGCACAAACAGTAATTTCTCCGCATTGCAAGGTGCAATTCTGAAATTTTTTACTTTTTCCTGCTCCTCTTAGCATGATAAAGAAGATTCAAAGAGAGTGAGATGCCAGCTCCTTTCATTCAGTCAGTTGCTTCAATCATTTCTGGACGTTTTTCAATGGCAAAAATCAATGAATATTGCAAATGCACAAACAGTAATTTCTCCGCATTGCAAGGTGCAATTCTGAAATTTTTTGCTTTTTCCTGCTCCTCTTAGCATGATAAAGAAGATTCAAAGAGAGTGAGATGCCAGCTCCTTTCATTCAGTCAGTAGCTTCAATCATTTCTGGACGTTTTTCAATGGCAAAAATCAATGAATATTGTAAATGCACAAACAGTAATTTCTCCGCATTGCAAGGTGCAATTCTGAAATTTTTTGCTTTTTCCTGCTCCTCTTTGCATGATAAAGAAGATTCAAAGAGAGTGAGATGCCAGCTCCTTTCATTCAGTCAGTAGCTTCAATCATTTCTGGTATATGAATAACATGATGTTTTTCAATGGCAAAAATCAATGAATATTGTAAATGCACAAACAGTAATTTCTCCGCATTGCAAGGTGCAATTCTGAAATTTTTGGCTTTTTCCTGCTCCTCTTAGCATGATAAAGAAGATTCAAAGAGAGTGAGATGCCAGCTCCTTTCATTCAGTCAGTAGCTTCAATCATTTCTGGATGTTTTTCAATGGCAAAAATCAATGAATATTGTAAATGCACAAACAGTAATTTCTCTGCATTGCAAGGTGCAATTCTGAAATTTCTTGCATTTTCCTGCTCCTCTTAGCATGATAAAGAAGATTCAAAGAGAGTGAGATGCCAGCTCCTTTCATTCAGTCAGTAGCTTCAATCATTTCTGGACGTTTTTCAATGGCAAAAATCAATGAATATTGTAAATGCACAAACAGTAATTTCTCCGCATTGCAAGGTGCAATTCTGAAATTTTTTGCTTTTTCCTGCTCCTCTTAGCATGATAAAGAAGATTCAAAGAGAGTGAGATGCCAGCTCCTTTCATTCAGTCAGTAGCTTCAAACATTTCTGGTATATGAATAACATGATGTTTTTCAATGGCAAAAATCAATGAATATTGTAAATGCACAAACAGTAATTTCTCCGCATTGCAAGGTGCAATTCTGAAATTTTTTGCTTTTTCCTGCTCCTCTTAGCATGATAAAGAAGATTCAAAGAGAGTGAGATGCCAGCTCCTTTCATTCAGTCAGTAGCTTCAATCATTTCTGGACGTTTTTCAATGGCAAAAATCAATGAATATTGTAAATGCACAAACAGTAATTTCTCCGCATTGCAAGGTGCAATTCTGAAATTTTTTGCTTTTTCCTGCTCCTCTTAGCATGATAAAGAAGATTCAAAGAGAGTGAGATGCCAGCTCCTTTCATTCAGTCAGTAGCTTCAAACATTTCTGGTATATGAATAACATGATGTTTTTCAATGGCAAAAATCAATGAATATTGTAAAAGCACAAACAGTAATTTCTCCGCATTGCAAGGTGCAATTCTGAAATTTTTTGCTTTTTCCTGCTCCTCTTAGCATGATAAAGAAGATTCAAAGAGAGTGAGATGCCAGCTCCTTTCATTCAGTCAGTAGCTTCAATCATTTCTGGACGTTTTTCAATGGCAAAAATCAATGAATATTGTAAATGCACAAACAGTAATTTCTCCGCATTGCAAGGTGCAATTCTGAAATTTTTTGCTTTTTCCTGCTCCTCTTAGCATGATAAAGAAGATTCAAAGAGAGTGAGATGCCAGCTCCTTTCATTCAGTCAGTAGCTTCAATCATTTCTGGTATATGAATAACATGATGTTTTTCAATGGCAAAAATCAATGAATATTGTAAATGCACAAACAGTAATTTCTCCACATTGCAAGGTGCAATTCTGAAATTTTTTGCTTTTTCCTGCTCCTCTTAGCATGATAAAGAAGATTCAAAGAGAGTGAGATGCCAGCTCCTTTCATTCAGTCAGTAGCTTCAATCATTTCTGGACGTTTTTCAATGGCAAAAATCAATGAATATTGTAAATGCACAAACAGTAATTTCTCCGCATTGCAAGGTGCAATTCTGAAATTTTTTGCTTTTTCCTGCTCCTCTTAGCATGATAAAGAAGATTCAAAGAGAGCGAGATGCCAGCTCCTTTCATTCAGTCAGTAGCTTCAATCATTTCTGGTATATGAATAACATGATGTTTTTCAATGGCAAAAATCAATGAATATTGTAAATGCACAAACAGTAATTTCTCCGCATTGCAAGGTGCAATTCTGAAATTTTTTGCTTTTTCCTGCTCCTCTTAGCATGATAAAGAAGATTCAAAGAGAGTGAGATGCCAGCTCCTTTCATTCAGTCAGTAGCTTCAATCATTTCTGGACGTTTTTCAATGGCAAAAATCAATGAATATTGTAAATGCACAAACAGTAATTTCTCCGCATTGCAAGGTGCAATTCTGAAATTTTTTGCTTTTTCCTGCTCCTCTTAGCATGATAAAGAAGATTCAAAGAGAGTGAGATGCCAGCTCCTTTCATTCAGTCAGTAGCTTCAAACATTTCTGGTATATGAATAACATGATGTTTTTCAATGGCAAAAATCAATGAATATTGTAAATGCACAAACAGTAATTTCTCCGCATTGCAAGGTGCAATTCTGAAATTTTTTGCTTTTTCCTGCTCCTCTTAGCATGATAAAGAAGATTCAAAGAGAGTGAGATGCCAGCTCCTTTCATTCAGTCAGTAGCTTCAATCATTTCTGGACGTTTTTCAATGGCAAAAATCAATGAATATTGTAAATGCACAAACAGTAATTTCTCCGCATTGCAAGGTGCAATTCTGAAATTTTTTGCTTTTTCCTGCTCCTCTTAGCATGATAAAGAAGATTCAAAGAGAGTGAGATGCCAGCTCCTTTCATTCAGTCAGTAGCTTCAATCATTTCTGGACGTTTTTCAATGGCAAAAATCAATGAATATTGTAAATGCACAAACAGTAATTTCTCCGCATTGCAAGGTGCAATTCTGAAATTTTTTGCTTTTTCCTGCTCCTCTTAGCATGATAAAGAAGATTCAAAGAGAGTGAGATGCCAGCTCCTTTCATTCAGTCAGTAGCTTCAATCATTTCTGGTATATGAATAACATGATGTTTTTCAATGGCAAAAATCAATGAATATTGTAAATGCACAAACAGTAATTTCTCCGCATTGCAAGGTGCAATTCTGAAATTTTTTGCTTTTTCCTGCTCCTCTTAGCATGATAAAGAAGATTCAAAGAGAGTGAGATGCCAGCTCCTTTCATTCAGTCAGCAGCTTCAATCATTTCTGGACATTTTTCAAGGGCAAAAATCAATGAATATTGTAAATGCACAAACAGTAATTTCTCCGCATTGCAAGGTGCAATTCTGAAATTTTTTGCTTTTTCCTGCTCCTCTTAGCATGATAAAGAAGATTCAAAGAGAGTGAGATGCCAGCTCCTTTCATTCAGTCAGTAGCTTCAAACATTTCTGGTATATGAATAACATGATGTTTTTCAATGGCAAAAATCAATGAATATTGTAAAAGCACAAACAGTAATTTCTCCGCATTGCAAGGTGCAATTCTGAAATTTTTTGCTTTTTCCTGCTCCTCTTAGCATGATAAAGAAGATTCAAAGAGAGTGAGATGCCAGCTCCTTTCATTCAGTCAGTAGCTTCAATCATTTCTGGACGTTTTTCAATGGCAAAAATCAATGAATATTGTAAATGCACAAACAGTAATTTCTCCGCATTGCAAGGTGCAATTCTGAAATTTTTTGCTTTTTCCTGCTCCTCTTAGCATGATAAAGAAGATTCAAAGAGAGTGAGATGCCAGCTCCTTTCATTCAGTCAGTAGCTTCAAACATTTCTGGTATATGAATAATATGATGTTTTTCAATGGCAAAAATCAATGAATATTGTAAAAGCACAAACAGTAATTTCTCCGCATTGCAAGGTGCAATTCTGAAATTTTTTGCTTTTTCCTGCTCCTCTTAGCATGATAAAGAAGATTCAAAGAGAGTGAGATGCCAGCTCCTTTCATTCAGTCAGTAGCTTCAATCATTTCTGGACGTTTTTCAATGGCAAAAATCAATGAATATTGTAAATGCACAAACAGTAATTTCTCCGCATTGCAAGGTGCAATTCTGAAATTTTTTGCTTTTTCCTGCTCCTCTTAGCATGATAAAGAAGATTCAAAGAGAGTGAGATGCCAGCTCCTTTCATTCAGTCAGTAGCTTCAATCATTTCTGGTATATGAATAACATGATGTTTTTCAATGGCAAAAATCAATGAATATTGTAAATGCACAAACAGTAATTTCTCCGCATTGCAAGTTGCAATTCTGAAATTTTTTGCTTTTTCCTGCTCCTCTTAGCATGATAAAGAAGATTCAAAGAGAGTGAGATGCCAGCTCCTTTCATTCAGTCAGTAGCTTCAATCATTTCTGGACGTTTTTCAATGGCAAAAATCAATGAATATTGTAAATGCACAAACAGTAATTTCTCCGCATTGCAAGGTGCAATTCTGAAATTTTTTGCTTTTTCCTGCTCCTCTTAGCATGATAAAGAAGATTCAAAGAGAGTGAGATGCCAGCTCCTTTCATTCAGTCAGTAGCTTCAATCATTTCTGGACGTTTTTCAATGGCAAAAATCAATGAATATTGTAAATGCACAAACAGTAATTTCTCCGCATTGCAAGGTGCAATTCTGAAATTTTTTGCTTTTTCCTGCTCCTCTTAGCATGATAAAGAAGATTCAAAGAGAGTGAGATGCCAGCTCCTTTCATTCAGTCAGTAGCTTCAAACATTTCTGGTATATGAATAACATGATGTTTTTCAATGGCAAAAATCAATGAATATTGTAAAAGCACAAACAGTAATTTCTCCGCATTGCAAGGTGCAATTCTGAAATTTTTTGCTTTTTCCTGCTCCTCTTAGCATGATAAAGAAGATTCAAAGAGAGTGAGATGCCAGCTCCTTTCATTCAGTCAGTAGCTTCAATCATTTCTGGACGTTTTTCAATGGCAAAAATCAATGAATATTGTAAATGCACAAACAGTAATTTCTCCGCATTGCAAGGTGCAATTCTGAAATTTTTTGCTTTTTCCTGCTCCTCTTAGCATGATAAAGAAGATTCAAAGAGAGTGAGATGCCAGCTCCTTTCATTCAGTCAGTAGCTTCAATCATTTCTGGTATATGAATAACATGATGTTTTTCAATGGCAAAAATCAATGAATATTGTAAATGCACAAACAGTAATTTCTTAACATTGCAAGGTGCAATTCTGAAATTTTTTGCTTTTTCCTGCTCCTCTTAGCATGATAAAGAAGATTCAAAGAGAGTGAGATGACAGCTCCTTTCATTCAGTCAGTAGCTTCAATCATTTCTGGACGTTTTTCAATGGCAAAAATCAATGAATATTGTAAATGCACAAACAGTAATTTCTCCGCATTGCAAGGTGCAATTCTGAAATTTTTTGCTTTTTCCTGCTCCTCTTAGCATGATAAAGAAGATTCAAAGAGAGCGAGATGCCAGCTCCTTTCATTCAGTCAGTAGCTTCAATCATTTCTGGTATATGAATAACATGATGTTTTTCAATGGCAAAAATCAATGAATATTGTAAATGCACAAACAGTAATTTCTCCGCATTGCAAGTTGCAATTCTGAAATTTTTTGCTTTTTCCTGCTCCTCTTAGCATGATAAAGAAGATTCAAAGAGAGTGAGATGCCAGCTCCTTTCATTCAGTCAGTAGCTTCAATCATTTCTGGACGTTTTTCAATGGCAAAAATCAATGAATATTGTAAATGCACAAACAGTAATTTCTCCGCATTGCAAGGTGCAATTCTGAAATTTTTTGCTTTTTCCTGCTCCTCTTAGCATGATAAAGAAGATTCAAAGAGAGTGAGATGCCAGCTCCTTTCATTCAGTCAGTAGCTTCAAACATTTCTGGTATATGAATAACATGATGTTTTTCAATGGCAAAAATCAATGAATATTGTAAAAGCACAAACAGTAATTTCTCCGCATTGCAAGGTGCAATTCTGAAATTTTTTGCTTTTTCCTGCTCCTCTTAGCATGATAAAGAAGATTCAAAGAGAGTGAGATGCCAGCTCCTTTCATTCAGTCAGTAGCTTCAATCATTTCTGGACGTTTTTCAATGGCAAAAATCAATGAATATTGTAAATGCACAAACAGTAATTTCTCCGCATTGCAAGGTGCAATTCTGAAATTTTTTGCTTTTTCCTGCTCCTCTTAGCATGATAAAGAAGATTCAAAGAGAGTGAGATGCCAGCTCCTTTCATTCAGTCAGTAGCTTCAAACATTTCTGGTATATGAATAACATGATGTTTTTCAATGGCAAAAATCAATGAATATTGTAAAAGCACAAACAGTAATTTCTCCGCATTGCAAGGTGCAATTCTGAAATTTTTTGCTTTTTCCTGCTCCTCTTAGCATGATAAAGAAGATTCAAAGAGAGTGAGATGCCAGCTCCTTTCATTCAGTCAGTAGCTTCAATCATTTCTGGACGTTTTTCAATGGCAAAAATCAATGAATATTGTAAATGCACAAACAGTAATTTCTCCGCATTGCAAGGTGCAATTCTGAAATTTTTTGCTTTTTCCTGCTCCTCTTAGCATGATAAAGAAGATTCAAAGAGAGTGAGATGCCAGCTCCTTTCATTCAGTCAGTAGCTTCAATCATTTCTGGTATATGAATAACATGATGTTTTTCAATGGCAAAAATCAATGAATATTGTAAATGCACAAACAGTAATTTCTCCACATTGCAAGGTGCAATTCTGAAATTTTTTGCTTTTTCCTGCTCCTCTTAGCATGATAAAGAAGATTCAAAGAGAGTGAGATGACAGCTCCTTTCATTCAGTCAGTAGCTTCAATCATTTCTGGACGTTTTTCAATGGCAAAAATCAATGAATATTGTAAATGCACAAACAGTAATTTCTCCGCATTGCAAGGTGCAATTCTGAAATTTTTTGCTTTTTCCTGCTCCTCTTAGCATGATAAAGAAGATTCAAAGAGAGCGAGATGCCAGCTCCTTTCATTCAGTCAGTAGCTTCAAACATTTCTGGTATATGAATAACATGATGTTTTTCAATGGCAAAAATCAATGAATATTGTAAATGCACAAACAGTAATTTCTCCGCATTGCAAGGTGCAATTCTGAAATTTTTTGCTTTTTCCTGCTCCTCTTAGCATGATAAAGAAGATTCAAAGAGAGTGAGATGCCAGCTCCTTTCATTCAGTCAGTAGCTTCAATCATTTCTGGACGTTTTTCAATGGCAAAAATCAATGAATATTGTAAATGCACAAACAGTAATTTCTCCGCATTGCAAGGTGCAATTCTGAAATTTTTTGCTTTTTCCTGCTCCTCTTAGCATGATAAAGAAGATTCAAAGAGAGTGAGATGCCAGCTCCTTTCATTCAGTCAGTAGCTTCAAACATTTCTGGTATATGAATAACATGATGTTTTTCAATGGCAAAAATCAATGAATATTGTAAATGCACAAACAGTAATTTCTCCGCATTGCAAGGTGCAATTCTGAAATTTTTTGCTTTTTCCTGCTCCTCTTAGCATGATAAAGAAGATTCAAAGAGAGTGAGATGCCAGCTCCTTTCATTCAGTCAGTAGCTTCAAACATTTCTGGTATATGAATAACATGATGTTTTTCAATGGCAAAAATCAATGAATATTGTAAATGCACAAAGAGTAATTTCTCCGCATTGCAAGGTGCAATTCTGAAATTTTTTGCTTTTTCCTGCTCCTCTTAGCAAGATAAAGAAGATTCAAAGAGAGTGAGATGCCAGCTCCTTTCATTCAGTCAGTAGCTTCAATCATTTCTGGACGTTTTTCAATGGCAAAAATCAATGAATATTGTAAATGCACAAACAGTAATTTCTCCGCATTGCAAGGTGCAATTCTGAAATTTTTTGCTTTTTCCTGCTCCTCTTAGCATGATAAAGAAGATTCAAAGAGAGTGAGATGCCAGCTCCTTTCATTCAGTCAGTAGCTTCAATCATTTCTGGACGTTTTTCAATGGCAAAAATCAATGAATATTGTAAATGCACAAACAGTAATTTCTCCGCATTGCAAGGTGCAATTCTGAAATTTTTTGCTTTTTCCTGCTCCTCTTAGCATGACAAAGAAGATTCAAAGAGAGTAAGATGCCAGCTCCTTTCATTCAGTCAGTAGCTTCAATCATTTCTGGTATATGAATAACATGATGTTTTTCAATGGCAAAAATCAATGAATATTGTAAATGCACAAACAGTAATTTCTCCGCATTGCAAGGTGCAATTCTGAAATTTTTTGCTTTTTCCTGCTCCTCTTAGCATGATAAAGAAGATTCAAAGAGAGTGAGATGCCAGCTCCTTTCATTCAGTCAGTAGCTTCAATCATTTCTGGACGTTTTTCAATGGCAAAAATCAATGAATATTGTAAATGCACAAACAGTAATTTCTCCGCATTGCAAGGTGCAATTCTGAAATTTTTTGCTTTTTCCTGCTCCTCTTAGCATGATAAAGAAGATTCAAAGAGAGTGAGATGCCAGCTCCTTTCATTCAGTCAGTAGCTTCAATCATTTCTGGACGTTTTTCAATGGCAAAAATCAATGAATATTGTAAATGCACAAACAGTAATTTCTCCGCATTGCAAGGTGCAATTCTGAAATTTTTTGCTTTTTCCTGCTCCTCTTAGCATGTTAAAGAAGATTCAAAGAGAGTGAGATGCCAGCTCCTTTCATTCAGTCAGTAGCTTCAATCATTTCTGGACGTTTTTCAATGGCAAAAATCAATGAATATTGTAAATGCACAAACAGTAATTTCTCCGCATTGCAAGGTGCAATTCTGAAATTTTTTGCTTTTTCCTGCTCCTCTTAGCATGATAAAGAAGATTCAAAGAGAGTGAGATGCCAGCTCCTTTCATTCAGTCAGTAGCTTCAATCATTTCTGGACGTTTTTCAATGGCAAAAATCAATGAATATTGTAAATGCACAAACAGTAATTTCTCCGCATTGCAAGGTGCAATTCTGAAATTTTTTGCTTTTTCCTGCTCCTCTTAGCATGACAAAGAAGATTCAAAGAGAGTAAGATGCCAGCTCCTTTCATTCAGTCAGTAGCTTCAATCATTTCTGGTATATGAATAACATGATGTTTTTCAATGGCAAAAATCAATGAATATTGTAAATGCACAAACAGTAATTTCTCCGCATTGCAAGGTGCAATTCTGAAATTTTTTGCTTTTTCCTGCTCCTCTTAGCATGATAAAGAAGATTCAAAGAGAGTGAGATGCCAGCTCCTTTCATTCAGTCAGTAGCTTCAATCATTTCTGGACGTTTTTCAATGGCAAAAATCAATGAATATTGTAAATGCACAAACAGTAATTTCTCCGCATTGCAAGGTGCAATTCTGAAATTTTTTGCTTTTTCCTGCTCCTCTTAGCATGATAAAGAAGATTCAAAGAGAGTGAGATGCCAGCTCCTTTCATTCAGTCAGTAGCTTCAATCATTTCTGGACGTTTTTCAATGGCAAAAATCAATGAATATTGTAAATGCACAAACAGTAATTTCTCCGCATTGCAAGGTGCAATTCTGAAATTTTTTGCTTTTTCCTGCTCCTCTTAGCATGATAAAGAAGATTCAAAGAGAGTGAGATGCCAGCTCCTTTCATTCAGTCAGTAGCTTCAATCATTTCTGGACGTTTTTCAATGGCAAAAATCAATGAATATTGTAAATGCACAAACAGTAATTTCTCCGCATTGCAAGGTGCAATTCTGAAATTTTTTGCTTTTTCCTGCTCCTCTTAGCATGATAAAGAAGATTCAAAGAGAGTGAGATGCCAGCTCCTTTCATTCAGTCAGTAGCTTCAATCATTTCTGGTATATGAATAACATGATGTTTTTCAATGGCAAAAATCAATGAATATTGTAAATGCACAAACAGTAATTTCTCCACATTGCAATGTGCAATTCTGAAATTTTTTGCTTTTTCCTGCTCCTCTTAGCATGATAAAGAAGATTCAAAGAGAGTGAGATGCCAGCTCCTTTCATTCAGTCAGTAGCTTCAATCATTTCTGGACGTTTTTCAATGGCAAAAATCAATGAATATTGTAAATGCACAAACAGTAATTTCTCCGCATTGCAAGGTGCAATTCTGAAATTTTTTGCTTTTTCCTGCTCCTCTTAGCATGATAAAGAAGATTCAAAGAGAGCGAGATGCCAGCTCCTTTCATTCAGTCAGTAGCTTCAATCATTTCTGGTATATGAATAACATGATGTTTTTCAATGGCAAAAATCAATGAATATTGTAAATGCACAAACAGTAATTTCTCCGCATTGCAAGGTGCAATTCTGAAATTTTTTGCTTTTTCCTGCTCCTCTTAGCATGATAAAGAAGATTCAAAGAGAGTGAGATGCCAGCTCCTTTCATTCAGTCAGTAGCTTCAATCATTTCTGGACGTTTTTCAATGGCAAAAATCAATGAATATTGTAAATGCACAAACAGTAATTTCTCCGCATTGCAAGGTGCAATTCTGAAATTTTTTGCTTTTTCCTGCTCCTCTTAGCATGATAAAGAAGATTCAAAGAGAGTGAGATGCCAGCTCCTTTCATTCAGTCAGTAGCTTCAAACATTTCTGGTATATGAATAACATGATGTTTTTCAATGGCAAAAATCAATGAATATTGTAAATGCACAAACAGTAATTTCTCCGCATTGCAAGGTGCAATTCTGAAATTTTTTGCTTTTTCCTGCTCCTCTTAGCATGATAAAGAAGATTCAAAGAGAGTGAGATGCCAGCTCCTTTCATTCAGTCAGTAGCTTCAATCATTTCTGGACGTTTTTCAATGGCAAAAATCAATGAATATTGTAAATGCACAAACAGTAATTTCTCCGCATTGCAAGGTGCAATTCTGAAATTTTTTGCTTTTTCCTGCTCCTCTTAGCATGATAAAGAAGATTCAAAGAGAGTGAGATGCCAGCTCCTTTCATTCAGTCAGTAGCTTCAATAATTTCTGGACGTTTTTCAATGGCAAAAATCAATGAATATTGTAAATGCACAAACAGTAATTTCTCCGCATTGCAAGGTGCAATTCTGAAATTTTTTGCTTTTTCCTGCTCCTCTTAGCATGATAAAGAAGATTCAAAGAGAGTGAGATGCCAGCTCCTTTCATTCAGTCAGTAGCTTCAATCATTTCTGGTATATGAATAACATGATGTTTTTCAATGGCAAAAATCAATGAATATTGTAAATGCACAAACAGTAATTTCTCCGCATTGCAAGGTGCAATTCTGAAATTTTTTGCTTTTTCCTGCTCCTCTTAGCATGATAAAGAAGATTCAAAGAGAGTGAGATGCCAGCTCCTTTCATTCAGTCAGCAGCTTCAATCATTTCTGGACATTTTTCAATGGCAAAAATCAATGAATATTGTAAATGCACAAACAGTAATTTCTCCGCATTGCAAGGTGCAATTCTGAAATTTTATGCTTTTTCCTGCTCCTCTTAGCATGATAAAGAAGATTCAAAGAGAGTGAGATGCCAGCTCCTTTCATTCAGTCAGTAGCTTCAATTATTTCTGGACGTTTTTCAATGGCAAAAATCAATGAATATTGTAAATGCACAAACAGTAATTTCTCCGCATTGCAAGGTGCAATTCTGAAATTTTTTACTTTTTCCTGCTCCTCTTAGCATGATAAAGAAGATTCAAAGAGAGTGAGATGCCAGCTCCTTTCATTCAGTCAGTTGCTTCAATCATTTCTGGACGTTTTTCAATGGCAAAAATCAATGAATATTGCAAATGCACAAACAGTAATTTCTCCGCATTGCAAGGTGCAATTCTGAAATTTTTTGCTTTTTCCTGCTCCTCTTAGCATGATAAAGAAGATTCAAAGAGAGTGAGATGCCAGCTCCTTTCATTCAGTCAGTAGCTTCAATCATTTCTGGACGTTTTTCAATGGCAAAAATCAATGAATATTGTAAATGCACAAACAGTAATTTCTCCGCATTGCAAGGTGCAATTCTGAAATTTTTTGCTTTTTCCTGCTCCTCTTTGCATGATAAAGAAGATTCAAAGAGAGTGAGATGCCAGCTCCTTTCATTCAGTCAGTAGCTTCAATCATTTCTGGTATATGAATAACATGATGTTTTTCAATGGCAAAAATCAATGAATATTGTAAATGCACAAACAGTAATTTCTCCGCATTGCAAGGTGCAATTCTGAAATTTTTGGCTTTTTCCTGCTCCTCTTAGCATGATAAAGAAGATTCAAAGAGAGTGAGATGCCAGCTCCTTTCATTCAGTCAGTAGCTTCAATCATTTCTGGATGTTTTTCAATGGCAAAAATCAATGAATATTGTAAATGCACAAACAGTAATTTCTCCGCATTGCAAGGTGCAATTCTGAAATTTCTTGCATTTTCCTGCTCCTCTTAGCATGATAAAGAAGATTCAAAGAGAGTGAGATGCCAGCTCCTTTCATTCAGTCAGTAGCTTCAATCATTTCTGGACGTTTTTCAATGGCAAAAATCAATGAATATTGTAAATGCACAAACAGTAATTTCTCCGCATTGCAAGGTGCAATTCTGAAATTTTTTGCTTTTTCCTGCTCCTCTTAGCATGATAAAGAAGATTCAAAGAGAGTGAGATGCCAGCTCCTTTCATTCAGTCAGTAGCTTCAAACATTTCTGGTATATGAATAACATGATGTTTTTCAATGGCAAAAATCAATGAATATTGTAAATGCACAAACAGTAATTTCTCCGCATTGCAAGGTGCAATTCTGAAATTTTTTGCTTTTTCCTGCTCCTCTTAGCATGATAAAGAAGATTCAAAGAGAGTGAGATGCCAGCTCCTTTCATTCAGTCAGTAGCTTCAATCATTTCTGGACGTTTTTCAATGGCAAAAATCAATGAATATTGTAAATGCACAAACAGTAATTTCTCCGCATTGCAAGGTGCAATTCTGAAATTTTTTGCTTTTTCCTGCTCCTCTTAGCATGATAAAGAAGATTCAAAGAGAGTGAGATGCCAGCTCCTTTCATTCAGTCAGTAGCTTCAAACATTTCTGGTATATGAATAACATGATGTTTTTCAATGGCAAAAATCAATGAATATTGTAAAAGCACAAACAGTAATTTCTCCGCATTGCAAGGTGCAATTCTGAAATTTTTTGCTTTTTCCTGCTCCTCTTAGCATGATAAAGAAGATTCAAAGAGAGTGAGATGCCAGCTCCTTTCATTCAGTCAGTAGCTTCAATCATTTCTGGACGTTTTTCAATGGCAAAAATCAATGAATATTGTAAATGCACAAACAGTAATTTCTCCGCATTGCAAGGTGCAATTCTGAAATTTTTTGCTTTTTCCTGCTCCTCTTAGCATGATAAAGAAGATTCAAAGAGAGTGAGATGCCAGCTCCTTTCATTCAGTCAGTAGCTTCAATCATTTCTGGTATATGAATAACATGATGTTTTTCAATGGCAAAAATCAATGAATATTGTAAATGCACAAACAGTAATTTCTCCGCATTGCAAGGTGCAATTCTGAAATTTTTTGCTTTTTCCTGCTCCTCTTAGCATGATAAAGAAGATTCAAAGAGAGCGAGATGCCAGCTCCTTTCATTTAGTCAGTAGCTTCAATCATTTCTGGTATATGAATAACATGATGTTTTTCAATGGCAAAAATCAATGAATATTGTAAATGCACAAACAGTAATTTCTCCGCATTGCAAGGTGCAATTCTGAAATTTTTTGCTTTTTCCTGCTCCTCTTAGCATGATAAAGAAGATTCAAAGAGAGTGAGATGCCAGCTCCTTTCATTCAGTCAGTAGCTTCAATCATTTCTGGACGTTTTTCAATGGCAAAAATCAATGAATATTGTAAATGCACAAACAGTAATTTCTCCGCATTGCAAGGTGCAATTCTGAAATTTTTTGCTTTTTCCTGCTCCTCTTAGCATGATAAAGAAGATTCAAAGAGAGTGAGATGCCAGCTCCTTTCATTCAGTCAGTAGCTTCAAACATTTCTGGTATATGAATAACATGATGTTTTTCAATGGCAAAAATCAATGAATATTGTAAATGCACAAACAGTAATTTCTCCGCATTGCAAGGTGCAATTCTGAAATTTTTTGCTTTTTCCTGCTCCTCTTAGCATGATAAAGAAGATTCAAAGAGAGTGAGATGCCAGCTCCTTTCATTCAGTCAGTAGCTTCAATCATTTCTGGACGTTTTTCAATGGCAAAAATCAATGAATATTGTAAATGCACAAACAGTAATTTCTCCGCATTGCAAGGTGCAATTCTGAAATTTTTTGCTTTTTCCTGCTCCTCTTAGCATGATAAAGAAGATTCAAAGAGAGTGAGATGCCAGCTCCTTTCATTCAGTCAGTAGCTTCAATCATTTCTGGACGTTTTTCAATGGCAAAAATCAATGAATATTGTAAATGCACAAACAGTAATTTCTCCGCATTGCAAGGTGCAATTCTGAAATTTTTTGCTTTTTCCTGCTCCTCTTAGCATGATAAAGAAGATTCAAAGAGAGTGAGATGCCAGCTCCTTTCATTCAGTCAGTAGCTTCAATCATTTCTGGTATATGAATAACATGATGTTTTTCAATGGCAAAAATCAATGAATATTGTAAATGCACAAACAGTAATTTCTCCGCATTGCAAGGTGCAATTCTGAAATTTTTTGCTTTTTCCTGCTCCTCTTAGCATGATAAAGAAGATTCAAAGAGAGTGAGATGCCAGCTCCTTTCATTCAGTCAGCAGCTTCAATCATTTCTGGACATTTTTCAAGGGCAAAAATCAATGAATATTGTAAATGCACAAACAGTAATTTCTCCGCATTGCAAGGTGCAATTCTGAAATTTTTTGCTTTTTCCTGCTCCTCTTAGCATGATAAAGAAGATTCAAAGAGAGTGAGATGCCAGCTCCTTTCATTCAGTCAGTAGCTTCAAACATTTCTGGTATATGAATAACATGATGTTTTTCAATGGCAAAAATCAATGAATATTGTAAAAGCACAAACAGTAATTTCTCCGCATTGCAAGGTGCAATTCTGAAATTTTTTGCTTTTTCCTGCTCCTCTTAGCATGATAAAGAAGATTCAAAGAGAGTGAGATGCCAGCTCCTTTCATTCAGTCAGTAGCTTCAATCATTTCTGGACGTTTTTCAATGGCAAAAATCAATGAATATTGTAAATGCACAAACAGTAATTTCTCCGCATTGCAAGGTGCAATTCTGAAATTTTTTGCTTTTTCCTGCTCCTCTTAGCATGATAAAGAAGATTCAAAGAGAGTGAGATGCCAGCTCCTTTCATTCAGTCAGTAGCTTCAATCATTTCTGGTATATGAATAACATGATGTTTTTCAATGGCAAAAATCAATGAATATTGTAAATGCACAAACAGTAATTTCTCCGCATTGCAAGGTGCAATTCTGAAATTTTTTGCTTTTTCCTGCTCCTCTTAGCATGATAAAGAAGATTCAAAGAGAGTGAGATGCCAGCTCCTTTCATTCAGTCAGTAGCTTCAATTATTTCTGGACGTTTTTCAATGGCAAAAATCAATGAATATTGTAAATGCACAAACAGTAATTTCTCCGCATTGCAAGGTGCAATTCTGAAATTTTTTACTTTTTCCTGCTCCTCTTAGCATGATAAAGAAGATTCAAAGAGAGTGAGATGCCAGCTCCTTTCATTCAGTCAGTTGCTTCAATCATTTCTGGACGTTTTTCAATGGCAAAAATCAATGAATATTGTAAATGCACAAACAGTAATTTCTCCGCATTGCAAGGTGCAATTCTGAAATTTTTTGCTTTTTCCTGCTCCTCTTAGCATGATAAAGAAGATTCAAAGAGAGTGAGATGCCAGCTCCTTTCATTCAGTCAGTAGCTTCAATCATTTCTGGACGTTTTTCAATGGCAAAAATCAATGAATATTGTAAATGCACAAACAGTAATTTCTCCGCATTGCAAGGTGCAATTCTGAAATTTTTTGCTTTTTCCTGCTCCTCTTTGCATGATAAAGAAGATTCAAAGAGACTGAGATGCCAGCTCCTTTCATTCAGTCAGTAGCTTCAATCATTTCTGGTATATGAATAACATGATGTTTTTCAATGGCAAAAATCAATGAATATTGTAAATGCACAAACAGTAATTTCTCCGCATTGCAAGGTGCAATTCTGAAATTTTTGGCTTTTTCCTGCTCCTCTTAGCATGATAAAGAAGATTCAAAGAGAGTGAGATGCCAGCTCCTTTCATTCAGTCAGTAGCTTCAATCATTTCTGGATGTTTTTCAATGGCAAAAATCAATGAATATTGTAAATGCACAAACAGTAATTTCTCCGCATTGCAAGGTGCAATTCTGAAATTTCTTGCATTTTCCTGCTCCTCTTAGCATGATAAAGAAGATTCAAAGAGAGTGAGATGCCAGCTCCTTTCATTCAGTCAGTAGCTTCAATCATTTCTGGACGTTTTTCAATGGCAAAAATCAATGAATATTGTAAATGCACAAACAGTAATTTCTCCGCATTGCAAGGTGCAATTCTGAAATTTTTTGCTTTTTCCTGCTCCTCTTAGCATGATAAAGAAGATTCAAAGAGAGTGAGATGCCAGCTCCTTTCATTCAGTCAGTAGCTTCAATCATTTCTGGTATATGAATAACATGATGTTTTTCAATGGCAAAAATCAATGAATATTGTAAATGCACAAACAGTAATTTCTCCGCATTGCAAGGTGCAATTCTGAAATTTTTTGCTTTTTCCTGCTCCTCTTAGCATGATAAAGAAGATTCAAAGAGAGTGAGATGCCAGCTCCTTTCATTCAGTCAGCAGCTTCAATCATTTCTGGACATTTTTCAAGGGCAAAAATCAATGAATATTGTAAATGCACAAACAGTAATTTCTCCGCATTGCAAGGTGCAATTCTGAAATTTTTTGCTTTTTCCTGCTCCTCTTAGCATGATAAAGAAGATTCAAAGAGAGTGAGATGCCAGCTCCTTTCATTCAGTCAGTAGCTTCAAACATTTCTGGTATATGAATAACATGATGTTTTTCAATGGCAAAAATCAATGAATATTGTAAAAGCACAAACAGTAATTTCTCCGCATTGCAAGGTGCAATTCTGAAATTTTTTGCTTTTTCCTGCTCCTCTTAGCATGATAAAGAAGATTCAAAGAGAGTGAGATGCCAGCTCCTTTCATTCAGTCAGTAGCTTCAATCATTTCTGGACGTTTTTCAATGGCAAAAATCAATGAATATTGTAAATGCACAAACAGTAATTTCTCCGCATTGCAAGGTGCAATTCTGAAATTTTTTGCTTTTTCCTGCTCCTCTTAGCATGATAAAGAAGATTCAAAGAGAGTGAGATGCCAGCTCCTTTCATTCAGTCAGTAGCTTCAATCATTTCTGGTATATGAATAACATGATGTTTTTCAATGGCAAAAATCAATGAATATTGTAAATGCACAAACAGTAATTTCTCCGCATTGCAAGGTGCAATTCTGAAATTTTTTGCTTTTTCCTGCTCCTCTTAGCATGATAAAGAAGATTCAAAGAGAGTGAGATGCCAGCTCCTTTCATTCAGTCAGTAGCTTCAATTATTTCTGGACGTTTTTCAATGGCAAAAATCAATGAATATTGTAAATGCACAAACAGTAATTTCTCCGCATTGCAAGGTGCAATTCTGAAATTTTTTACTTTTTCCTGCTCCTCTTAGCATGATAAAGAAGATTCAAAGAGAGTGAGATGCCAGCTCCTTTCATTCAGTCAGTTGCTTCAATCATTTCTGGACGTTTTTCAATGGCAAAAATCAATGAATATTGTAAATGCACAAACAGTAATTTCTCCGCATTGCAAGGTGCAATTCTGAAATTTTTTGCTTTTTCCTGCTCCTCTTAGCATGATAAAGAAGATTCAAAGAGAGTGAGATGCCAGCTCCTTTCATTCAGTCAGTAGCTTCAATCATTTCTGGACGTTTTTCAATGGCAAAAATCAATGAATATTGTAAATGCACAAACAGTAATTTCTCCGCATTGCAAGGTGCAATTCTGAAATTTTTTGCTTTTTCCTGCTCCTCTTTGCATGATAAAGAAGATTCAAAGAGACTGAGATGCCAGCTCCTTTCATTCAGTCAGTAGCTTCAATCATTTCTGGTATATGAATAACATGATGTTTTTCAATGGCAAAAATCAATGAATATTGTAAATGCACAAACAGTAATTTCTCCGCATTGCAAGGTGCAATTCTGAAATTTTTGGCTTTTTCCTGCTCCTCTTAGCATGATAAAGAAGATTCAAAGAGAGTGAGATGCCAGCTCCTTTCATTCAGTCAGTAGCTTCAATCATTTCTGGATGTTTTTCAATGGCAAAAATCAATGAATATTGTAAATGCACAAACAGTAATTTCTCCGCATTGCAAGGTGCAATTCTGAAATTTCTTGCATTTTCCTGCTCCTCTTAGCATGATAAAGAAGATTCAAAGAGAGTGAGATGCCAGCTCCTTTCATTCAGTCAGTAGCTTCAATCATTTCTGGACGTTTTTCAATGGCAAAAATCAATGAATATTGTAAATGCACAAACAGTAATTTCTCCGCATTGCAAGGTGCAATTCTGAAATTTTTTGCTTTTTCCTGCTCCTCTTAGCATGATAAAGAAGATTCAAAGAGAGTGAGATGCCAGCTCCTTTCATTCAGTCAGTAGCTTCAATCATTTCTGGTATATGAATAACATGATGTTTTTCAATGGCAAAAATCAATGAATATTGTAAATGCACAAACAGTAATTTCTCCGCATTGCAAGGTGCAATTCTGAAATTTTTTGCTTTTTCCTGCTCCTCTTAGCATGATAAAGAAGATTCAAAGAGAGTGAGATGCCAGCTCCTTTCATTCAGTCAGCAGCTTCAATCATTTCTGGACATTTTTCAATGGCAAAAATCAATGAATATTGTAAATGCACAAACAGTAATTTCTCCGCATTGCAAGGTGCAATTCTGAAATTTTTTGCTTTTTCCTGCTCCTCTTAGCATGATAAAGAAGATTCAAAGAGAGTGAGATGCCAGCTCCTTTCATTCAGTCAGTAGCTTCAAACATTTCTGGTATATGAATAACATGATGTTTTTCAATGGCAAAAATCAATGAATATTGTAAAAGCACAAACAGTAATTTCTCCGCATTGCAAGGTGCAATTCTGAAATTTTTTGCTTTTTCCTGCTCCTCTTAGCATGATAAAGAAGATTCAAAGAGAGTGAGATGCCAGCTCCTTTCATTCAGTCAGTAGCTTCAATCATTTCTGGACGTTTTTCAATGGCAAAAATCAATGAATATTGTAAATGCACAAACAGTAATTTCTCCGCATTGCAAGGTGCAATTCTGAAATTTTTTGCTTTTTCCTGCTCCTCTTAGCATGATAAAGAAGATTCAAAGAGAGTGAGATGCCAGCTCCTTTCATTCAGTCAGTAGCTTCAATCATTTCTGGTATATGAATAACATGATGTTTTTCAATGGCAAAAATCAATGAATATTGTAAATGCACAAACAGTAATTTCTCCGCATTGCAAGGTGCAATTCTGAAATTTTTTGCTTTTTCCTGCTCCTCTTAGCATGATAAAGAAGATTCAAAGAGAGTGAGATGCCAGCTCCTTTCATTCAGTCAGCAGCTTCAATCATTTCTGGACATTTTTCAAGGGCAAAAATCAATGAATATTGTAAATGCACAAACAGTAATTTCTCCGCATTGCAAGGTGCAATTCTGAAATTTTTTGCTTTTTCCTGCTCCTCTTAGCATGATAAAGAAGATTCAAAGAGAGTGAGATGCCAGCTCCTTTCATTCAGTCAGTAGCTTCAAACATTTCTGGTATATGAATAACATGATGTTTTTCAATGGCAAAAATCAATGAATATTGTAAAAGCACAAACAGTAATTTCTCCGCATTGCAAGGTGCAATTCTGAAATTTTTTGCTTTTTCCTGCTCCTCTTAGCATGATAAAGAAGATTCAAAGAGAGTGAGATGCCAGCTCCTTTCATTCAGTCAGTAGCTTCAATCATTTCTGGACGTTTTTCAATGGCAAAAATCAATGAATATTGTAAATGCACAAACAGTAATTTCTCCGCATTGCAAGGTGCAATTCTGAAATTTTTTGCTTTTTCCTGCTCCTCTTAGCATGATAAAGAAGATTCAAAGAGAGTGAGATGCCAGCTCCTTTCATTCAGTCAGTAGCTTCAATCATTTCTGGTATATGAATAACATGATGTTTTTCAATGGCAAAAATCAATGAATATTGTAAATGCACAAACAGTAATTTCTCCGCATTGCAAGGTGCAATTCTGAAATTTTTTGCTTTTTCCTGCTCCTCTTAGCATGATAAAGAAGATTCAAAGAGAGTGAGATGCCAGCTCCTTTCATTCAGTCAGTAGCTTCAATTATTTCTGGACGTTTTTCAATGGCAAAAATCAATGAATATTGTAAATGCACAAACAGTAATTTCTCCGCATTGCAAGGTGCAATTCTGAAATTTTTTACTTTTTCCTGCTCCTCTTAGCATGATAAAGAAGATTCAAAGAGAGTGAGATGCCAGCTCCTTTCATTCAGTCAGTTGCTTCAATCATTTCTGGACGTTTTTCAATGGCAAAAATCAATGAATATTGTAAATGCACAAACAGTAATTTCTCCGCATTGCAAGGTGCAATTCTGAAATTTTTTGCTTTTTCCTGCTCCTCTTAGCATGATAAAGAAGATTCAAAGAGAGTGAGATGCCAGCTCCTTTCATTCAGTCAGTAGCTTCAATCATTTCTGGACGTTTTTCAATGGCAAAAATCAATGAATATTGTAAATGCACAAACAGTAATTTCTCCGCATTGCAAGGTGCAATTCTGAAATTTTTTGCTTTTTCCTGCTCCTCTTTGCATGATAAAGAAGATTCAAAGAGACTGAGATGCCAGCTCCTTTCATTCAGTCAGTAGCTTCAATCATTTCTGGTATATGAATAACATGATGTTTTTCAATGGCAAAAATCAATGAATATTGTAAATGCACAAACAGTAATTTCTCCGCATTGCAAGGTGCAATTCTGAAATTTTTGGCTTTTTCCTGCTCCTCTTAGCATGATAAAGAAGATTCAAAGAGAGTGAGATGCCAGCTCCTTTCATTCAGTCAGTAGCTTCAATCATTTCTGGATGTTTTTCAATGGCAAAAATCAATGAATATTGTAAATGCACAAACAGTAATTTCTCCGCATTGCAAGGTGCAATTCTGAAATTTCTTGCATTTTCCTGCTCCTCTTAGCATGATAAAGAAGATTCAAAGAGAGTGAGATGCCAGCTCCTTTCATTCAGTCAGTAGCTTCAATCATTTCTGGACGTTTTTCAATGGCAAAAATCAATGAATATTGTAAATGCACAAACAGTAATTTCTCCGCATTGCAAGGTGCAATTCTGAAATTTTTTGCTTTTTCCTGCTCCTCTTAGCATGATAAAGAAGATTCAAAGAGAGTGAGATGCCAGCTCCTTTCATTCAGTCAGTAGCTTCAATCATTTCTGGTATATGAATAACATGATGTTTTTCAATGGCAAAAATCAATGAATATTGTAAATGCACAAACAGTAATTTCTCCGCATTGCAAGGTGCAATTCTGAAATTTTTGGCTTTTTCCTGCTCCTCTTAGCATGATAAAGAAGATTCAAAGAGAGTGAGATGCCAGCTCCTTTCATTCAGTCAGTAGCTTCAATCATTTCTGGATGTTTTTCAATGGCAAAAATCAATGAATATTGTAAATGCACAAACAGTAATTTCTCCGCATTGCAAGGTGCAATTCTGAAATTTCTTGCATTTTCCTGCTCCTCTTAGCATGATAAAGAAGATTCAAAGAGAGTGAGATGCCAGCTCCTTTCATTCAGTCAGTAGCTTCAATCATTTCTGGACGTTTTTCAATGGCAAAAATCAATGAATATTGTAAATGCACAAACAGTAATTTCTCCGCATTGCAAGGTGCAATTCTGAAATTTTTTGCTTTTTCCTGCTCCTCTTAGCATGATAAAGAAGATTCAAAGAGAGTGAGATGCCAGCTCCTTTCATTCAGTCAGTAGCTTCAATCATTTCTGGTATATGAATAACATGATGTTTTTCAATGGCAAAAATCAATGAATATTGTAAATGCACAAACAGTAATTTCTCCGCATTGCAAGGTGCAATTCTGAAATTTTTTGCTTTTTCCTGCTCCTCTTAGCATGATAAAGAAGATTCAAAGAGAGTGAGATGCCAGCTCCTTTCATTCAGTCAGCAGCTTCAATCATTTCTGGACATTTTTCAATGGCAAAAATCAATGAATATTGTAAATGCACAAACAGTAATTTCTCCGCATTGCAAGGTGCAATTCTGAAATTTTTTGCTTTTTCCTGCTCCTCTTAGCATGATAAAGAAGATTCAAAGAGAGTGAGATGCCAGCTCCTTTCATTCAGTCAGTAGCTTCAAACATTTCTGGTATATGAATAACATGATGTTTTTCAATGGCAAAAATCAATGAATATTGTAAAAGCACAAACAGTAATTTCTCCGCATTGCAAGGTGCAATTCTGAAATTTTTTGCTTTTTCCTGCTCCTCTTAGCATGATAAAGAAGATTCAAAGAGAGTGAGATGCCAGCTCCTTTCATTCAGTCAGTAGCTTCAATCATTTCTGGACGTTTTTCAATGGCAAAAATCAATGAATATTGTAAATGCACAAACAGTAATTTCTCCGCATTGCAAGGTGCAATTCTGAAATTTTTTGCTTTTTCCTGCTCCTCTTAGCATGATAAAGAAGATTCAAAGAGAGTGAGATGCCAGCTCCTTTCATTCAGTCAGTAGCTTCAATCATTTCTGGTATATGAATAACATGATGTTTTTCAATGGCAAAAATCAATGAATATTGTAAATGCACAAACAGTAATTTCTCCGCATTGCAAGGTGCAATTCTGAAATTTTTTGCTTTTTCCTGCTCCTCTTAGCATGATAAAGAAGATTCAAAGAGAGTGAGATGCCAGCTCCTTTCATTCAGTCAGTAGCTTCAATTATTTCTGGACGTTTTTCAATGGCAAAAATCAATGAATATTGTAAATGCACAAACAGTAATTTCTCCGCATTGCAAGGTGCAATTCTGAAATTTTTTACTTTTTCCTGCTCCTCTTAGCATGATAAAGAAGATTCAAAGAGAGTGAGATGCCAGCTCCTTTCATTCAGTCAGTTGCTTCAATCATTTCTGGACGTTTTTCAATGGCAAAAATCAATGAATATTGTAAATGCACAAACAGTAATTTCTCCGCATTGCAAGGTGCAATTCTGAAATTTTTTGCTTTTTCCTGCTCCTCTTAGCATGATAAAGAAGATTCAAAGAGAGTGAGATGCCAGCTCCTTTCATTCAGTCAGTAGCTTCAATCATTTCTGGACGTTTTTCAATGGCAAAAATCAATGAATATTGTAAATGCACAAACAGTAATTTCTCCGCATTGCAAGGTGCAATTCTGAAATTTTTTGCTTTTTCCTGCTCCTCTTTGCATGATAAAGAAGATTCAAAGAGACTGAGATGCCAGCTCCTTTCATTCAGTCAGTAGCTTCAATCATTTCTGGTATATGAATAACATGATGTTTTTCAATGGCAAAAATCAATGAATATTGTAAATGCACAAACAGTAATTTCTCCGCATTGCAAGGTGCAATTCTGAAATTTTTGGCTTTTTCCTGCTCCTCTTAGCATGATAAAGAAGATTCAAAGAGAGTGAGATGCCAGCTCCTTTCATTCAGTCAGTAGCTTCAATCATTTCTGGATGTTTTTCAATGGCAAAAATCAATGAATATTGTAAATGCACAAACAGTAATTTCTCCGCATTGCAAGGTGCAATTCTGAAATTTCTTGCATTTTCCTGCTCCTCTTAGCATGATAAAGAAGATTCAAAGAGAGTGAGATGCCAGCTCCTTTCATTCAGTCAGTAGCTTCAATCATTTCTGGACGTTTTTCAATGGCAAAAATCAATGAATATTGTAAATGCACAAACAGTAATTTCTCCGCATTGCAAGGTGCAATTCTGAAATTTTTTGCTTTTTCCTGCTCCTCTTAGCATGATAAAGAAGATTCAAAGAGAGTGAGATGCCAGCTCCTTTCATTCAGTCAGTAGCTTCAAACATTTCTGGTATATGAATAACATGATGTTTTTCAATGGCAAAAATCAATGAATATTGTAAATGCACAAACAGTAATTTCTCCGCATTGCAAGGTGCAATTCTGAAATTTTTTGCTTTTTCCTGCTCCTCTTAGCATGATAAAGAAGATTCAAAGAGAGTGAGATGCCAGCTCCTTTCATTCAGTCAGTAGCTTCAATCATTTCTGGACGTTTTTCAATGGCAAAAATCAATGAATATTGTAAATGCACAAACAGTAATTTCTCCGCATTTCAAGGTGCAATTCTGAAATTTTTTGCTTTTTCCTGCTCCTCTTAGCATGATAAAGAAGATTCAAAGAGAGTGAGATGCCAGCTTCTTTCATTCAGTCAGTAGCTTCAAACATTTCTGGGATATGAATAACATGATGTTTTTCAATGGCAAAAATTAATGAATATTGTAAATGCACAAACAGTAATTTCTCCGCATTGCAAGGTGCAATTCTGAAATTTTTTGCTTTTTCCTGCTCCTCTTAGCATGATAAAGAAGATTCAAAGAGAGTGAGATGCCAGCTCCTTTCATTCAGTCAGTAGCTTCAATCATTTCTGGACGTTTTTCAATGGCAAAAATCAATGAATATTGTAAATGCACAAACAGTAATTTCTCCGCATTGCAAGGTGCAATTCTGAAATTTTTTGCTTTTTCCTGCTCCTCTTAGCATGATAAAGAAGATTCAAAGAGAGTGAGATGCCAGCTCCTTTCATTCAGTCAGTAGCTTCAATCATTTCTGGACGTTTTTCAATGGCAAAAATCAATGAATATTGTAAATGCACAAACAGTAATTTCTCCGCATTGCAAGGTGCAATTCTGAAATTTTTTGCTTTTTCCTGCTCCTCTTAGCATGATAAAGAAGATTCAAAGAGAGTGAGATGCCAGCTCCTTTCATTCAGTCAGTAGCTTCAATCATTTCTGGTATATGAATAACATGATGTTTTTCAATGGCAAAAATCAATGAATATTGTAAATGCACAAACAGTAATTTCTCCGCATTGCAAGTTGCAATTCTGAAATTTTTTGCTTTTTCCTGCTCCTCTTAGCATGATAAAGAAGATTCAAAGAGAGTGAGATGCCAGCTCCTTTCATTCAGTCAGTAGCTTCAAACATTTCTGGACGTTTTTCAATGGCAAAAATCAATGAATATTGTAAATGCACAAACAGTAATTTCTCCGCATTGCAAGGTGCAATTCTGAAATTTTTTGCTTTTTCCTGCTCCTCTTAGCATGATAAAGAAGATTCAAAGAGAGTGAGATGCCAGCTCCTTTCATTCAGTCAGTAGCTTCAATCATTTCTGGACGTTTTTCAATGGCAAAAATCAATGAATATTGTAAATGCACAAACAGTAATTTCTCCGCATTGCAAGGTGCAATTCTGAAATTTTTTGCTTTTTCCTGCTCCTCTTAGCATGATAAAGAAGATTCAAAGAGAGTGAGATGCCAGCTCCTTTCATTCAGTCAGTAGCTTCAAACATTTCTGGTATATGAATAACATGATGTTTTTCAATGGCAAAAATCAATGAATATTGTAAAAGCACAAACAGTAATTTCTCCGCATTGCAAGGTGCAATTCTGAAATTTTTTGCTTTTTCCTGCTCCTCTTAGCATGATAAAGAAGATTCAAAGAGAGTGAGATGCCAGCTCCTTTCATTCAGTCAGTAGCTTCAATCATTTCTGGACGTTTTTCAATGGCAAAAATCAATGAATATTGTAAATGCACAAACAGTAATTTCTCCGCATTGCAAGGTGCAATTCTGAAATTTTTTGCTTTTTCCTGCTCCTCTTAGCATGATAAAGAAGATTCAAAGAGAGTGAGATGCCAGCTCCTTTCATTCAGTCAGTAGCTTCAATCATTTCTGGTATATGAATAACATGATGTTTTTCAATGGCAAAAATCAATGAATATTGTAAATGCACAAACAGTAATTTCTCCACATTGCAAGGTGCAATTCTGAAATTTTTTGCTTTTTCCTGCTCCTCTTAGCATGATAAAGAAGATTCAAAGAGAGTGAGATGCCAGCTCCTTTCATTCAGTCAGTAGCTTCAATCTCTTCTGGACGTTTTTCAATGGCAAAAATCAATGAATATTGTAAATGCACAAACAGTAATTTCTCCGCATTGCAAGGTGCAATTCTGAAATTTTTTGCTTTTTCCTGCTCCTCTTAGCATGATAAAGAAGATTCAAAGAGAGCGAGATGCCAGCTCCTTTCATTCAGTCAGTAGCTTCAATCATTTCTGGTATATGAATAACATGATGTTTTTCAATGGCAAAAATCAATGAATATTGTAAATGCACAAACAGTAATTTCTCCGCATTGCAAGGTGCAATTCTGAAATTTTTTGCTTTTTCCTGCTCCTCTTAGCATGATAAAGAAGATTCAAAGAGAGTGAGATGCCAGCTCCTTTCATTCAGTCAGTAGCTTCAATCATTTCTGGACGTTTTTCAATGGCAAAAATCAATGAATATTGTAAATGCACAAACAGTAATTTCTCCGCATTGCAAGGTGCAATTCTGAAATTTTTTGCTTTTTCCTGCTCCTCTTAGCATGATAAAGAAGATTCAAAGAGAGTGAGATGCCAGCTCCTTTCATTCAGTCAGTAGCTTCAAACATTTCTGGTATATGAATAACATGATGTTTTTCAATGGCAAAAATCAATGAATATTGTAAATGCACAAACAGTAATTTCTCCGCATTGCAAGGTGCAATTCTGAAATTTTTTGCTTTTTCCTGCTCCTCTTAGCATGATAAAGAAGATTCAAAGAGAGTGAGATGCCAGCTCCTTTCATTCAGTCAGTAGCTTCAATCATTTCTGGACGTTTTTCAATGGCAAAAATCAATGAATATTGTAAATGCACAAACAGTAATTTCTCCGCATTGCAAGGTGCAATTCTGAAATTTTTTGCTTTTTCCTGCTCCTCTTAGCATGATAAAGAAGATTCAAAGAGAGTGAGATGCCAGCTCCTTTCATTCAGTCAGTAGCTTCAATCATTTCTGGACGTTTTTCAATGGCAAAAATCAATGAATATTGTAAATGCACAAACAGTAATTTCTCCGCATTGCAAGGTGCAATTCTGAAATTTTTTGCTTTTTCCTGCTCCTCTTAGCATGATAAAGAAGATTCAAAGAGAGTGAGATGCCAGCTCCTTTCATTCAGTCAGTAGCTTCAATCATTTCTGGTATATGAATAACATGATGTTTTTCAATGGCAAAAATCAATGAATATTGTAAATGCACAAACAGTAATTTCTCCGCATTGCAAGGTGCAATTCTGAAATTTTTTGCTTTTTCCTGCTACTCTTAGCATGATAAAGAAGATTCAAAGAGAGTGAGATGCCAGCTCCTTTCATTCAGTCAGCAGCTTCAATCATTTCTGGACATTTTTCAATGGCAAAAATCAATGAATATTGTAAATGCACAAACAGTAATTTCTCCGCATTGCAAGGTGCAATTCTGAAATGTTTTGCTTTTTCCTGCTCCTCTTAGCATGATAAAGAAGATTCAAAGAGAGTGAGATGCCAGCTCCTTTCATTCAGTCAGTAGCTTCAAACATTTCTGGTATATGAATAACATGATGTGTTTCAATGGCAAAAATCAATGAATATTGTAAAAGCACAAACAGTAATTTCTCCGCATTGCAAGGTGCAATTCTGAAATTTTTTGCTTTTTCCTGCTCCTCTTAGCATGATAAAGAAGATTCAAAGAGAGTGAGATGCCAGCTCCTTTCATTCAGTCAGTAGCTTCAATCATTTCTGGACGTTTTTCAATGGCAAAAATCAATGAATATTGTAAATGCACAAACAGTAATTTCTCCGCATTGCAAGGTGCCATTCTGAAATGTTTTGCTTTTTCCTGCTCCTCTTAGCATGATAAAGAAGATTCAAAGAGAGTGAGATTCCAGCTCCTTTCATTCAGTCAGTAGCTTCAATCATTTCTGGTATATGAATAACATGATGTTTTTCAATGGCAAAAATCAATGAATATTGTAAATGCACAAACAGTAATTTCTCCGCATTGCAAGTTGCAATTCTGAAATTTTTTGCTTTTTCCTGCTCCTCTTAGCATGATAAAGAAGATTCAAAGAGAGTGAGATGCCAGCTCCTTTCATTCAGTCAGTAGCTTCAATTATTTCTGGACGTTTTTCAATGGCAAAAATCAATGAATATTGTAAATGCACAAACAGTAATTTCTCCGCATTGCAAGGTGCAATTCTGAAATTTTTTGCTTTTTCCTGCTCCTCTTAGCATGATAAAGAAGATTCAAAGAGAGTGAGATGCCAGCTCCTTTCATTCAGTCAGTTGCTTCAATCATTTCTGGACGTTTTTCAATGGCAAAAATCAGTGAATATTGTAAATGCACAAACAGTAATTTCTCCGCATTGCAAGGTGCAATTCTGAAATTTTTTGCTTTTTCCTGCTCCTCTTAGCATGATAAAGAAGATTCAAAGAGAGTGAGATGCCAGCTCCTTTCATTCAGTAAGTAGCTTCAATCATTTCTGGACGTTTTTCAATGGCAAAAATCAATGAATATTGTAAATGCACAAACAGTAATTTCTCCGCATTGCAAGGTGCAATTCTGAAATTTTTTGCTTTTTCCTGCTCCTCTTAGCATGATAAAGAAGATTCAAAGAGAGTGCGATGCCAGCTCCTTTCATTCAGTCAGTAGCTTCAAACATTTCTGGTATATGAATAACATGATGTTTTTCAATGGCAAAAATCAATGAATATTGTAAATGCACAAACAGTAATTTCTCCGCATTGCAAGGTGCAATTCTGAAATTTTTTGCTTTTTCCTGCTCCTCTTAGCATGATAAAGAAGATTCAAAGAGAGTGAGATGCCAGCTCCTTTCATTCAGTCAGTAGCTTCAATCATTTCTGGTATATGAATAACATGATGTTTTTCAATGGCAAAAATCAATGAATATTGTAAATGCACAAACAGTAATTTCTCCGCATTGCAAGTTGCAATTCTGAAATTTTTTGCTTTTTCCTGCTCCTCTTAGCATGATAAAGAAGATTCAAAGAGAGTGAGATGCCAGCTCCTTTCATTCAGTCAGTAGCTTCAATCATTTCTGGATGTTTTTCAATGGCAAAAATCAATGAATATTGTAAATGCACAAACAGTAATTTCTCCGCATTGCAAGGTGCAATTCTGAAATTTTTTGCTTTTTCCTGCTCCTCTTAGCATGATAAAGAAGATTCAAAGAGAGTGAGATGCCAGCTCCTTTCATTCAGTCAGTAGCTTCAATCATTTCTGGACGTTTTTCAATGGCAAAAATCAATGAATATTGTAAATGCACAAACAGTAATTTCTCCGCATTGCAAGGTACAATTCTGAAATTTTTTGCTTTTTCCTGCTCCTCTTAGCATGATAAAGAAGATTCAAAGAGAGTGAGATGCCAGCTCCTTTCATTCAGTCAGTAGCTTCAAACATTTCTGGTATATGAATAACATGATGTTTTTCAATGGCAAAAATCAATGAATATTGTAAAAGCACAAACAGTAATTTCTCCGCATTGCAAGGTGCAATTCTGAAATTTTTTGCTTTTTCCTGCTCCTCTTAGCATGATAAAGAAGATTCAAAGAGAGTGAGATGCCAGCTCCTTTCATTCAGTCAGTAGCTTCAATCATTTCTGGACGTTTTTCAATGGCAAAAATCAATGAATATTGTAAATGCACAAACAGTAATTTCTCCGCATTGCAAGGTGCAATTCTGAAATTTTTTGCTTTTTCCTGCTCCTCTTAGCATGATAAAGAAGATTCAAAGAGAGTGAGATGCCAGCTCCTTTCATTCAGTCAGTAGCTTCAATCATTTCTGGTATATGAATAACATGATGTTTTTCAATGGCAAAAATCAATGAATATTGTAAATGCACAAACAGTAATTTCTCCACATTGCAAGGTGCAATTCTGAAATTTTTTGCTTTTTCCTGCTCCTCTTAGCATGATAAAGAAGATTCAAAGAGAGTGAGATGCCAGCTCCTTTCATTCAGTCAGTAGCTTCAATCATTTCTGGACGTGTTTCAATGGCAAAAATCAATGAATATTGTAAATGCACAAACAGTAATTTCTCCGCATTGCAAGGTGCAATTCTGAAATTTTTTGCTTTTTCCTGCTCCTCTTAGCATGATAAAGAAGATTCAAAGAGAGCGAGATGCCAGCTCCTTTCATTCAGTCAGTAGCTTCAATCATTTCTGGTATATGAATAACATGATGTTTTTCAATGGCAAAAATCAATGAATATTGTAAATGCACAAACAGTAATTTCTCCGCATTGCAAGGTGCAATTCTGAAATTTTTTGCTTTTTCCTGCTCCTCTTAGCATGATAAAGAAGATTCAAAGAGAGTGAGATGCCAGCTCCTTTCATTCAGTCAGTAGCTTCAATCATTTCTGGACGTTTTTCAATGGCAAAAATCAATGAATATTGTAAATGCACAAACAGTAATTTCTCCGCATTGCAAGGTGCAATTCTGAAATTTTTTGCTTTTTCCTGCTCCTCTTAGCATGATAAAGAAGATTCAAAGAGAGTGAGATGCCAGCTCCTTTCATTCAGTCAGTAGCTTCAAACATTTCTGGTATATGAATAACATGATGTTTTTCAATGGCAAAAATCAATGAATATTGTAAATGCACAAACAGTAATTTCTCCGCATTGCAAGGTGCAATTCTGAAATTTTTTGCTTTTTCCTGCTCCTCTTAGCATGATAAAGAAGATTCAAAGAGAGTGAGATGCCAGCTCCTTTCATTCAGTCAGTAGCTTCAATCATTTCTGGACGTTTTTCAATGGCAAAAATCAATGAATATTGTAAATGCACAAACAGTAATTTCTCCGCATTGCAAGGTGCAATTCTGAAATTTTTTGCTTTTTCCTGCTCCTCTTAGCATGATAAAGAAGATTCAAAGAGAGTGAGATGCCAGCTCCTTTCATTCAGTCAGTAGCTTCAATCATTTCTGGACGTTTTTCAATGGCAAAAATCAATGAATATTGTAAATGCACAAACAGTAATTTCTCCGCATTGCAAGGTGCAATTCTGAAATTTTTTGCTTTTTCCTGCTCCTCTTAGCATGATAAAGAAGATTCAAAGAGAGTGAGATGCCAGCTCCTTTCATTCAGTCAGTAGCTTCAATCATTTCTGGTATATGAATAACATGATGTTTTTCAATGGCAAAAATCAATGAATATTGTAAATGCACAAACAGTAATTTCTCCGCATTGCAAGGTGCAATTCTGAAATTTTTTGCTTTTTCCTGCTCCTCTTAGCATGATAAAGAAGATTCAAAGAGAGTGAGATGCCAGCTCCTTTCATTCAGTCAGCAGCTTCAATCATTTCTGGACATTTTTCAATGGCAAAAATCAATGAATATTGTAAATGCACAAACAGTAATTTCTTCGCATTGCAAGGTGCAATTCTGAAATTTTTTGCTTTTTCCTGCTCCTCTTAGCATGATAAAGAAGATTCAAAGAGAGTGAGATGCCAGCTCCTTTCATTCAGTCAGTAGCTTCAAACATTTCTGGTATATGAATAACATGATGTTTTTCAATGGCAAAAATCAATGAATATTGTAAATGCACAAACAGTAATTTCTCCGCATTGCAAGGTGCAAGTCTGAAATTTTTTGCTTTTTCCTGCTCCTCTTAGCATGATAAAGAAGATTCAAAGAGAGTGAGATGCCAGCTACTTTCATTCAGTCAGTAGCTTCAATCATTTCTGGACGTTTTTCAATGGTAAAAATCAATGAATATTGTAAATGCACAAACAGTATTTTCTCCACATTGCAAGGTGCAATTCTGAAATTTTTTGCTTTTTCCTGCTCCTCTTAGCATGATAAAGAAGATTCAAAGAGAGTGAGATGCCAGCTCCTTTCATTCAGTCAGTAGCTTCAAACATTTCTGGTATATGAATAACATGATGTTTTTCAATGGCAAAAATCAATGAATATTGTAAATGCACAAACAGTAATTTCTCTGCATTGCAAGGTGCAATTCTGAAATTTTTTGCTTTTTCCTGCTCCTCTTAGCATGATAAAGAAGATTCAAAGAGAGTGAGATGCCAGCTACTTTCATTCAGTCAGTAGCTTCAATCATTTCTGGACGTTTTTCAATGGTAAAAATCAATGAATATTGTAAATGCACAAACAGTAATTTCTCCACATTGCAAGGTGCAATTCTGAAATTTTTTGCTTTTTCCTGCTCCTCTTAGCATGATAAAGAAGATTCAAAGAGAGAGAGATGCCAGCTCCTTTCATTCAGTCAGTAGCTTCAAACTTTTCTGGTATATGAATAACATGATGTTTTTCAATGGCAAAAATCAATGAATATTGTAAATGCACAAACAGTAATTTCTCCGCATTGCAAGGTGCAATTCTGAAATTTTTTGCTTTTTCCTGCTCCTCTTAGCATGATAAAGAAGATTCAAAGAGAGTGAGATGCCAGCTCCTTTCAATCAGTCAGTAGCTTCAAACATTTCTGGTATATGAATAACATGATGTTTTTCAATGGCAAAAATCAATGAATATTGTAAATGCACAAACAGTAATTTCTCCGCATTGCAAGGTGCAATTCTGAAATTTTTTGCTTTTTCCTGCTCCTCTTAGCATGATAAAGAATATTCAAAGAGAGTGAGATGCTAGCTCCTTTCATTCAGTCAGTAGCTTCAATCATTTCTGGATGTTTTTCAATGGCAAAAATCAATGAATATTGTAAATGCACAAACTGTAATTTCTCCGCATTGCAAGGTGCAATTCTGAAATTTTTGGCTTTATCCTGCTCCTCTTAGCATGATAAAGAAGATTCAAAGAGAGTGAGATGCCAGCTCCTTTCATTCAGTCAGTAGCTTCAATCATTTCTGGACGTTTTTCAATGGCAAAAATCAATGAATATTGTAAATGCACAAACAGTAATTTCTCCGCATTGCAAGGTGCAATTCTGAAATTTTTTGCTTTTTCCTGCTCCTCTTAGCATGATAAAGAAGATTCAAAGAGAGTGAGATGCCAGCTCCTTTCATTCAGTCAGTACCTTCAATCATTTCTGGATGTTTTTCAATGGCAAAAATCAATGAATATTGTAAATGCACAAACAGTAATTTCTCCGCATTGCAAGGTGCAATTCTGAAATTTTTTGCTTTTTCCCGCTCCTCTTAGCATGATAAAGAAGATTCAAAGAGAGTGAGGTGCCAGCTCCTTTCATTCAGTCAGTAGCTTCAAACATTTCTGGTATATGAATAACATGTTTTTCAATGGCAAAAATCATTGAATATTGTAAATGCACAAACAGTAATTTCTCCGCATTGCAAGGTGCAATTCTGAAATTTTTTGATTTTTCCTGCTCCTCTTAGCATGATAAAGAAGATTCAAAGAGAGTGAGATGCCAGCTCCTTTCATTCAGTCAGTAGCTTCAATCATTTCTGGACGTTTTTCAATGGCAAAAATCAATGAATATTGTAAATGCACAAACAGTAATTTCTCCGCATTGCAAGGTGCAATTCTGAAATTTTTTGCTTTTTCCTGCTCCTCTTAGCATGATAAAGAAGATTCAAAGAGAGTGAGATGCCAGCTCCTTTCATTCAGTCAGTAGCTTCAATCATTTCTGGACGTTTTTCAATGGCAAAAATCAATGAATATTGTAAATGCACAAACAGTAATTTCTCCGCATTGCAAGGTGCAATTCTGAAATTTTTTGCTTTTTCCTGCTCCTCTTAGCATGATAAAGAAGATTCAAAGAGAGTGAGATGCCAGCTCCTTTCATTCAGTCAGTAGCTTCAAACATTTCTGGTATATGAATAACATGATGTTTTTCAATGGCAAAAATCAATGAATATTGTAAATGCACAAACAGTAATTTCTCCGCATTGCAAGGTGCAATTCTGAAATTTTTTGCTTTTTCCTGCTCCTCTTAGCATGATAAAGAATATTCAAAGAGAGTGAGATGCTAGCTCCTTTCATTCAGTCAGTAGCTTCAATCATTTCTGGATGTTTTTCAATGGCAAAAATCAATGAATATTGTAAATGCACAAACTGTAATTTCTCCGCATTGCAAGGTGCAATTCTGAAATTTTTGGCTTTATACTGCTCCTCTTAGCATGATAAAGAAGATTCAAAGAGAGTGAGATGCCAGCTCCTTTCATTCAGTCAGTAGCTTCAATCATTTCTGGACGTTTTTCAATGGCAAAAATCAATGAATATTGTAAATGCACAAACAGTAATTTCTCCGCATTGCAAGGTGCAATTCTGAAATTTTTTGCTTTTTCCTGCTCCTCTTAGCATGATAAAGAAGATTCAAAGAGAGTGAGATGCCAGCTCCTTTCATTCAGTCAGTACCTTCAATCATTTCTGGATGTTTTTCAATGGCAAAAATCAATGAATATTGTAAATGCACAAACAGTAATTTCTCCGCATTGCAAGGTGCAATTCTGAAATTTTTTGCTTTTTCCCGCTCCTCTTAGCATGATAAAGAAGATTCAAAGAGAGTGAGGTGCCAGCTCCTTTCATTCAGTCAGTAGCTTCAAACATTTCTGGTATATGAATAACATGTTTTTCAATGGCAAAAATCATTGAATATTGTAAATGCACAAACAGTAATTTCTCCGCATTGCAAGGTGCAATTCTGAAATTTTTTGATTTTTCCTGCTCCTCTTAGCATGATAAAGAAGATTCAAAGAGAGTGAGATGCCAGCTCCTTTCATTCAGTCAGTAGCTTCAATCATTTCTGGACGTTTTTCAATGGCAAAAATCAATGAATATTGTAAATGCACAAACAGTAATTTCTCCGCATTGCAAGGTGCAATTCTGAAATTTTTTGCTTTTTCCTGCTCCTCTTAGCATGATAAAGAAGATTCAAAGAGAGTGAGATGCCAGCTCCTTTCATTCAGTCAGTAGCTTCAATCATTTCTGGACGTTTTTCAATGGCAAAAATCAATGAATATTGTAAATGCACAAACAGTAATTTCTCCGCATTGCAAGGTGCAATTCTGAAATTTTTTGCTTTTTCCTGCTCCTCTTAGCATGATAAAGAAGATTCAAAGAGAGTGAGATGCCAGCTCCTTTCATTCAGTCAGTAGCTTCAAACATTTCTGGTATATGAATAACATGATGTTTTTCAATGGCAAAAATCAATGAATATTGTAAATGCACAAACAGTAATTTCTCCGCATTGCAAGGTGCAATTCTGAAATTTTTTGCTTTTTCCTGCTCCTCTTAGCATGATAAAGAAGATTCAAAGAGAGTGAGATGCCAGCTCCTTTCATTCAGTCAGTAGCTTCAAACATTTCTGGTATATGAATAACATGATGTTTTTCAATGGCAAAAATCAATGAATATTGTAAATGCACAAAGACTAATTTCTCCGCATTGCAAGGTGCAATTCTGAAATTTTTTGCTTTTTCCTGCTCCTCTTAGCATGATAAAGAAGATTCAAAGAGAGTGAGATGCCAGCTCCTTTCATTCAGTCAGTAGCTTCAATCATTTCTGGACGTTTTTCAATGGCAAAAATCAATGAATATTGTAAATGCACAAACAGTAATTTCTCCGCATTGCAAGGTGCAATTCTGAAATTTTTTGCTTTTTCCTGCTCCTCTTAGCATGATAAAGAAGATTCAAAGAGAGTGAGATGCCAGCTCCTTTCATTCAGTCAGTAGCTTCAATCATTTCTGGACGTTTTTCAATGGCAAAAATCAATGAATATTGTAAATGCACAAACAGTAATTTCTCCGCATTGCAAGGTGCAATTCTGAAATTTTTTGCTTTTTCCTGCTCCTCTTAGCATGATAAAGAAGATTCAAAGAGAGTGAGATGCCAGCTCCTTTCATTCAGTCAGTAGCTTCAATCATTTCTGGACGTTTTTCAATGGCAAAAATCAATGAATATTGTAAATGCACAAACAGTAATTTCTCCGCATTGCAAGGTGCAATTCTGAAATTTTTTGCTTTTTCCTGCTCCTCTTAGCATGACAAAGAAGATTCAAAGAGAGTAAGATGCCAGCTCCTTTCATTCAGTCAGTAGCTTCAATCATTTCTGGTATATGAATAACATGATGTTTTTCAATGGCAAAAATCAATGAATATTGTAAATGCACAAACAGTAATTTCTCCGCATTGCAAGGTGCAATTCTGAAATTTTTTGCTTTTTCCTGCTCCTCTTAGCATGATAAAGAAGATTCAAAGAGAGTGAGATGCCAGCTCCTTTCATTCAGTCAGTAGCTTCAATCATTTCTGGACGTTTTTCAATGGCAAAAATCAATGAATATTGTAAATGCACAAACAGTAATTTCTCCGCATTGCAAGGTGCAATTCTGAAATTTTTTGCTTTTTCCTGCTCCTCTTAGCATGATAAAGAAGATTCAAAGAGAGTGAGATGCCAGCTCCTT
Source organism: Phyllobates terribilis (assembly GCF_046119375.1). Classification (NCBI taxonomy): domain Eukaryota; kingdom Metazoa; phylum Chordata; class Amphibia; order Anura; family Dendrobatidae; genus Phyllobates; species Phyllobates terribilis. The sequence goes on along the minus strand of NW_027364915.1, from coordinate 92,816 downwards.
TCATTCAGTCAGTAGCTTCAATCATTTCTGGACGTTTTTCAATGGCAAAAATCAATGAATATTGTAAATGCACAAACAGTAATTTCTCCGCATTGCAAGGTGCAATTCTGAAATTTTTTGCTTTTTCCTGCTCCTCTTAGCATGATAAAGAAGATTCAAAGAGAGTGAGATGCCAGCTCCTTTCATTCAGTCAGTAGCTTCAAACATTTCTGGTATATGAATAATATGATGTTTTTCAATGGCAAAAATCAATGAATATTGTAAAAGCACAAACAGTAATTTCTCCGCATTGCAAGGTGCAATTCTGAAATTTTTTGCTTTTTCCTGCTCCTCTTAGCATGATAAAGAAGATTCAAAGAGAGTGAGATGCCAGCTCCTTTCATTCAGTCAGTAGCTTCAATCATTTCTGGACGTTTTTCAATGGCAAAAATCAATGAATATTGTAAATGCACAAACAGTAATTTCTCCGCATTGCAAGGTGCAATTCTGAAATTTTTTGCTTTTTCCTGCTCCTCTTAGCATGATAAAGAAGATTCAAAGAGAGTGAGATGCCAGCTCCTTTCATTCAGTCAGTAGCTTCAATCATTTCTGGTATATGAATAACATGATGTTTTTCAATGGCAAAAATCAATGAATATTGTAAATGCACAAACAGTAATTTCTCCGCATTGCAAGTTGCAATTCTGAAATTTTTTGCTTTTTCCTGCTCCTCTTAGCATGATAAAGAAGATTCAAAGAGAGTGAGATGCCAGCTCCTTTCATTCAGTCAGTAGCTTCAATCATTTCTGGACGTTTTTCAATGGCAAAAATCAATGAATATTGTAAATGCACAAACAGTAATTTCTCCGCATTGCAAGGTGCAATTCTGAAATTTTTTGCTTTTTCCTGCTCCTCTTAGCATGATAAAGAAGATTCAAAGAGAGTGAGATGCCAGCTCCTTTCATTCAGTCAGTAGCTTCAATCATTTCTGGACGTTTTTCAATGGCAAAAATCAATGAATATTGTAAATGCACAAACAGTAATTTCTCCGCATTGCAAGGTGCAATTCTGAAATTTTTTGCTTTTTCCTGCTCCTCTTAGCATGATAAAGAAGATTCAAAGAGAGTGAGATGCCAGCTCCTTTCATTCAGTCAGTAGCTTCAAACATTTCTGGTATATGAATAACATGATGTTTTTCAATGGCAAAAATCAATGAATATTGTAAAAGCACAAACAGTAATTTCTCCGCATTGCAAGGTGCAATTCTGAAATTTTTTGCTTTTTCCTGCTCCTCTTAGCATGATAAAGAAGATTCAAAGAGAGTGAGATGCCAGCTCCTTTCATTCAGTCAGTAGCTTCAATCATTTCTGGACGTTTTTCAATGGCAAAAATCAATGAATATTGTAAATGCACAAACAGTAATTTCTCCGCATTGCAAGGTGCAATTCTGAAATTTTTTGCTTTTTCCTGCTCCTCTTAGCATGATAAAGAAGATTCAAAGAGAGTGAGATGCCAGCTCCTTTCATTCAGTCAGTAGCTTCAATCATTTCTGGTATATGAATAACATGATGTTTTTCAATGGCAAAAATCAATGAATATTGTAAATGCACAAACAGTAATTTCTCCACATTGCAAGGTGCAATTCTGAAATTTTTTGCTTTTTCTGCTCCTCTTAGCATGATAAAGAAGATTCAAAGAGAGTGAGATGCCAGCTCCTTTCATTCAGTCAGTAGCTTCAATCATTTCTGGACGTTTTTCAATGGCAAAAATCAATGAATATTGTAAATGCACAAACAGTAATTTCTCCGCATTGCAAGGTGAAATTCTGAAATTTTTTGCTTTTTCCTGCTCCTCTTAGCATGATAAAGAAGATTCAAAGAGAGTGAGATGCCAGCTCCTTTCATTCAGTCAGTAGCTACAAACATTTCTGGTATATGAATAACATGATGTTTTTCAATGGCAAAAATCAATGAATATTGTAAATGCACAAACAGTAATTTCTCCGCATTGCAAGGTGCAATTCTGAAATTTTTTGCTTTTTCCTGCTCCTCTTAGCATGATAAAGAAGATTCAAAGAGAGTGAGATGCCAGCTCCTTTCATTCAGTCAGTAGCTTCAATCATTTCTGGACGTTTTTCAATGGCAAAAATCAATGAATATTGTAAATGCACAAACAGTAATTTCTCCGCATTGCAAGGTGCAATTCTGAAATTTTTTGCTTTTTCCTGCTCCTCTTAGCATGATAAAGAAGATTCAAAGAGAGTGAGATGCCAGCTCCTTTCATTCAGTCAGTAGCTTCAATCATTTCTGGACGTTTTTCAATGGCAAAAATCAATGAATATTGTAAATGCACAAACAGTAATTTCTCCGCATTGCAAGGTGCAATTCTGAAATTTTTTGCTTTTTCCTGCTCCTCTTAGCATGACAAAGAAGATTCAAAGAGAGTAAGATGCCAGCTCCTTTCATTCAGTCAGTAGCTTCAATCATTTCTGGTATATGAATAACATGATGTTTTTCAATGGCAAAAATCAATGAATATTGTAAATGCACAAACAGTAATTTCTCCGCATTGCAAGGTGCAATTCTGAAATTTTTTGCTTTTTCCTGCTCCTCTTAGCATGATAAAGAAGATTCAAAGAGAGTGAGATGCCAGCTCCTTTCATTCAGTCAGTAGCTTCAATCATTTCTGGACGTTTTTCAATGGCAAAAATCAATGAATATTGTAAATGCACAAACAGTAATTTCTCCGCATTGCAAGGTGCAATTCTGAAATTTTTTGCTTTTTCCTGCTCCTCTTAGCATGATAAAGAAGATTCAAAGAGAGTGAGATGCCAGCTCCTTTCACTCAGTCAGTAGCTTCAATCATTTCTGGACGTTTTTCAATGGCAAAAATCAATGAATATTGTAAATGCACAAACAGTAATTTCTCCGCATTGCAAGGTGCAATTCTGAAATTTTTTGCTTTTTCCTGCTCCTCTTAGCATGATAAAGAAGATTCAAAGAGAGTGAGATGCCAGCTCCTTTCATTCAGTCAGTAGCTTCAAACATTTCTGGTATATGAATAATATGATGTTTTTCAATGGCAAAAATCAATGAATATTGTAAAAGCACAAACAGTAATTTCTCCGCATTGCAAGGTGCAATTCTGAAATTTTTTGCTTTTTCCTGCTCCTCTTAGCATGATAAAGAAGATTCAAAGAGAGTGAGATGCCAGCTCCTTTCATTCAGTCAGTAGCTTCAATCATTTCTGGACGTTTTTCAATGGCAAAAATCAATGAATATTGTAAATGCACAAACAGTAATTTCTCCGCATTGCAAGGTGCAATTCTGAAATTTTTTGCTTTTTCCTGCTCCTCTTAGCATGATAAAGAAGATTCAAAGAGAGTGAGATGCCAGCTCCTTTCATTCAGTCAGTAGCTTCAATCATTTCTGGTATATGAATAACATGATGTTTTTCAATGGCAAAAATCAATGAATATTGTAAATGCACAAACAGTAATTTCTCCGCATTGCAAGTTGCAATTCTGAAATTTTTTGCTTTTTCCTGCTCCTCTTAGCATGATAAAGAAGATTCAAAGAGAGTGAGATGCCAGCTCCTTTCATTCAGTCAGTAGCTTCAATCATTTCTGGACGTTTTTCAATGGCAAAAATCAATGAATATTGTAAATGCACAAACAGTAATTTCTCCGCATTGCAAGGTGCAATTCTGAAATTTTTTGCTTTTTCCTGCTCCTCTTAGCATGATAAAGAAGATTCAAAGAGAGTGAGATGCCAGCTCCTTTCATTCAGTCAGTAGCTTCAATCATTTCTGGACGTTTTTCAATGGCAAAAATCAATGAATATTGTAAATGCACAAACAGTAATTTCTCCGCATTGCAAGGTGCAATTCTGAAATTTTTTGCTTTTTCCTGCTCCTCTTAGCATGATAAAGAAGATTCAAAGAGAGTGAGATGCCAGCTCCTTTCATTCAGTCAGTAGCTTCAAACATTTCTGGTATATGAATAACATGATGTTTTTCAATGGCAAAAATCAATGAATATTGTAAAAGCACAAACAGTAATTTCTCCGCATTGCAAGGTGCAATTCTGAAATTTTTTGCTTTTTCCTGCTCCTCTTAGCATGATAAAGAAGATTCAAAGAGAGTGAGATGCCAGCTCCTTTCATTCAGTCAGTAGCTTCAATCATTTCTGGACGTTTTTCAATGGCAAAAATCAATGAATATTGTAAATGCACAAACAGTAATTTCTCCGCATTGCAAGGTGCAATTCTGAAATTTTTTGCTTTTTCCTGCTCCTCTTAGCATGATAAAGAAGATTCAAAGAGAGTGAGATGCCAGCTCCTTTCATTCAGTCAGTAGCTTCAATCATTTCTGGTATATGAATAACATGATGTTTTTCAATGGCAAAAATCAATGAATATTGTAAATGCACAAACAGTAATTTCTCCACATTGCAAGGTGCAATTCTGAAATTTTTTGCTTTTTCCTGCTCCTCTTAGCATGATAAAGAAGATTCAAAGAGAGTGAGATGACAGCTCCTTTCATTCAGTCAGTAGCTTCAATCATTTCTGGACGTTTTTCAATGGCAAAAATCAATGAATATTGTAAATGCACAAACAGTAATTTCTCCGCATTGCAAGGTGCAATTCTGAAATTTTTTGCTTTTTCCTGCTCCTCTTAGCATGATAAAGAAGATTCAAAGAGAGCGAGATGCCAGCTCCTTTCATTCAGTCAGTAGCTTCAATCATTTCTGGTATATGAATAACATGATGTTTTTCAATGGCAAAAATCAATGAATATTGTAAATGCACAAACAGTAAATTCTCCGCATTGCAAGGTGCAATTCTGAAATTTTTTGCTTTTTCCTGCTCCTCTTAGCATGATAAAGAAGATTCAAAGAGAGTGAGATGCCAGCTCCTTTCATTCAGTCAGTAGCTTCAATCATTTCTGGACGTTTTTCAATGGCAAAAATCAATGAATATTGTAAATGCACAAACAGTAATTTCTCCGCATTGCAAGGTGCAATTCTGAAATTTTTTGCTTTTTCCTGCTCCTCTTAGCATGATAAAGAAGATTCAAAGAGAGTGAGATGCCAGCTCCTTTCATTCAGTCAGTAGCTTCAAACATTTCTGGTATATGAATAACATGATGTTTTTCAATGGCAAAAATCAATGAATATTGTAAATGCACAAACAGTAATTTCTCCGCATTGCAAGGTGCAATTCTGAAATTTTTTGCTTTTTCCTGCTCCTCTTAGCATGATAAAGAAGATTCAAAGAGAGTGAGATGCCAGCTCCTTTCATTCAGTCAGTAGCTTCAAACATTTCTGGTATATGAATAACATGATGTTTTTCAATGGCAAAAATCAATGAATATTGTAAATGCACAAAGAGTAATTTCTCCGCATTGCAAGGTGCAATTCTGAAATTTTTTGCTTTTTCCTGCTCCTCTTAGCAAGATAAAGAAGATTCAAAGAGAGTGAGATGCCAGCTCCTTTCATTCAGTCAGTAGCTTCAATCATTTCTGGACGTTTTTCAATGGCAAAAATCAATGAATATTGTAAATGCACAAACAGTAATTTCTCCGCATTGCAAGGTGCAATTCTGAAATTTTTTGCTTTTTCCTGCTCCTCTTAGCATGATAAAGAAGATTCAAAGAGAGTGAGATGCCAGCTCCTTTCATTCAGTCAGTAGCTTCAATCATTTCTGGACGTTTTTCAATGGCAAAAATCAATGAATATTGTAAATGCACAAACAGTAATTTCTCCGCATTGCAAGGTGCAATTCTGAAATTTTTTGCTTTTTCCTGCTCCTCTTAGCATGACAAAGAAGATTCAAAGAGAGTAAGATGCCAGCTCCTTTCATTCAGTCAGTAGCTTCAATCATTTCTGGTATATGAATAACATGATGTTTTTCAATGGCAAAAATCAATGAATATTGTAAATGCACAAACAGTAATTTCTCCGCATTGCAAGGTGCAATTCTGAAATTTTTTGCTTTTTCCTGCTCCTCTTAGCATGATAAAGAAGATTCAAAGAGAGTGAGATGCCAGCTCCTTTCATTCAGTCAGTAGCTTCAATCATTTCTGGACGTTTTTCAATGGCAAAAATCAATGAATATTGTAAATGCACAAACAGTAATTTCTCCGCATTGCAAGGTGCAATTCTGAAATTTTTTGCTTTTTCCTGCTCCTCTTAGCATGATAAAGAAGATTCAAAGAGAGTGAGATGCCAGCTCCTTTCATTCAGTCAGTAGCTTCAATCATATCTGGACGTTTTTCAATGGCAAAAATCAATGAATATTGTAAATGCACAAACAGTAATTTCTCCGCATTGCAAGGTGCAATTCTGAAATTTTTTGCTTTTTCCTGCTCCTCTTAGCATGATAAAGAAGATTCAAAGAGAGTGAGATGCCAGCTCCTTTCATTCAGTCAGTAGCTTCAAACATTTCTGGTATATGAATAACATGATGTTTTTCAATGGCAAAAATCAATGAATATTGTAAAAGCACAAACAGTAATTTCTCCGCATTGCAAGGTGCAATTCTGAAATTTTTTGCTTTTTCCTGCTCCTCTTAGCATGATAAAGAAGATTCAAAGAGAGTGAGATGCCAGCTCCTTTCATTCAGTCAGTAGCTTCAATCATTTCTGGACATTTTTCAATGGCAAAAATCAATGAATATTGTAAATGCACAAACAGTAATTTCTCCGCATTGCAAGGTGCAATTCTGAAATTTTTTGCTTTTTCCTGCTCCTCTTAGCATGATAAAGAAGATTCAAAGAGAGTGAGATGCCAGCTCCTTTCATTCAGTCAGTAGCTTCAATCATTTCTGGACGTTTTTCAATGGCAAAAATCAATGAATATTGTAAATGCACAAACAGTAATTTCTCCGCATTGCAAGGTGCAATTCTGAAATTTTTTGCTTTTTCCTGCTCCTCTTAGCATGATAAAGAAGATTCAAAGAGAGTGAGATGCCAGCTCCTTTCATTCAGTCAGTAGCTTCAAACATTTCTGGTATATGAATAACATGATGTTTTTCAATGGCAAAAATCAATGAATATTGTAAAAGCACAAACAGTAATTTCTCCGCATTGCAAGGTGCAATTCTGAAATTTTTTGCTTTTTCCTGCTCCTCTTAGCATGATAAAGAAGATTCAAAGAGAGTGAGATGCCAGCTCCTTTCATTCAGTCAGTAGCTTCAATCATTTCTGGACGTTTTTCAATGGCAAAAATCAATGAATATTGTAAATGCACAAACAGTAATTTCTCCGCATTGCAAGGTGCAATTCTGAAATTTTTTGCTTTTTCCTGCTCCTCTTAGCATGATAAAGAAGATTCAAAGAGAGTGAGATGCCAGCTCCTTTCATTCAGTCAGTAGCTTCAATCATTTCTGGTATATGAATAACATGATGTTTTTCAATGGCAAAAATCAATGAATATTGTAAATGCACAAACAGTAATTTCTCCACATTGCAATGTGCAATTCTGAAATTTTTTGCTTTTTCCTGCTCCTCTTAGCATGATAAAGAAGATTTAAAGAGAGTGAGATGCCAGCTCCTTTCATTCAGTCAGTAGCTTCAATCATTTCTGGACGTTTTTCAATGGCAAAAATCAATGAATATTGTAAATGCACAAACAGTAATTTCTCCGCATTGCAAGGTGCAATTCTGAAATTTTTTGCTTTTTCCTGCTCCTCTTAGCATGATAAAGAAGATTCAAAGAGAGTGAGATGCCAGCTCCTTTCATTCAGTCAGTAGCTTCAATCATTTCTGGTATATGAATAACATGATGTTTTTCAATGGCAAAAATCAATGAATATTGTAAATGCACAAACAGTAATTTCTCCGCATTGCAAGGTGCAATTCTGAAATTTTTTGCTTTTTCCTGCTCCTCTTAGCATGATAAAGAAGATTCAAAGAGAGTGAGATGCCAGCTCCTTTCATTCAGTCAGTAGCTTCAATCATTTCTGGACGTTTTTCAATGGCAAAAATCAATGAATATTGTAAATGCACAAACAGTAATTTCTCCGCATTGCAAGGTGCAATTCTGAAATTTTTTGCTTTTTCCTGCTCCTCTTAGCATGATAAAGAAGATTCAAAGAGAGTGAGATGCCAGCTCCTTTCATTCAGTCAGTAGCTTCAAACATTTCTGGTATATGAATAACATGATGTTTTTCAATGGCAAAAATCAATGAATATTGTAAATGCACAAACAGTAATTTCTCCGCATTGCAAGGTGCAATTCTGAAATTTTTTGCTTTTTCCTGCTCCTCTTAGCATGATAAAGAAGATTCAAAGAGAGTGAGATGCCAGCTCCTTTCATTCAGTCAGTAGCTTCAATCATTTCTGGACGTTTTTCAATGGCAAAAATCAATGAATATTGTAAATGCACAAACAGTAATTTCTCCGCATTGCAAGGTGCAATTCTGAAATTTTTTGCTTTTTCCTGCTCCTCTTAGCATGATAAAGAAGATTCAAAGAGAGTGAGATGCCAGCTCCTTTCATTCAGTCAGTAGCTTCAATCATTTCTGGACGTTTTTCAATGGCAAAAATCAATGAATATTGTAAATGCACAAACAGTAATTTCTCCGCATTGCAAGGTGCAATTCTGAAATTTTTTGCTTTTTCCTGCTCCTCTTAGCATGATAAAGAAGATTCAAAGAGAGTGAGATGCCAGCTCCTTTCATTCAGTCAGTAGCTTCAATCATTTCTGGTATATGAATAACATGATGTTTTTCAATGGCAAAAATCAATGAATATTGTAAATGCACAAACAGTAATTTCTCCGCATTGCAAGGTGCAATTCTGAAATTTTTTGCTTTTTCCTGCTCCTCTTAGCATGATAAAGAAGATTCAAAGAGAGTGAGATGCCAGCTCCTTTCATTCAGTCAGTAGCTTCAAACATTTCTGGTATATGAATAACATGATGTTTTTCAATGGCAAAAATCAATGAATATTGTAAATGCACAAACAGTAATTTCTCCGCATTGCAAGGTGCAATTCTGAAATTTTTTGCTTTTTCCTGCTCCTCTTAGCATGATAAAGAAGATTCAAAGAGAGTGAGATGCCAGCTCCTTTCATTCAGTCAGTAGCTTCAAACATTTCTGGTATATGAATAACATGATGTTTTTCAATGGCAAAAATCAATGAATATTGTAAATGCACAAAGAGTAATTTCTCCGAATTGCAAGGTGCAATTCTGAAATTTTTTGCTTTTTCCTGCTCCTCTTAGCAAGATAAAGAAGATTCAAAGAGAGTGAGATGCCAGCTCCTTTCATTCAGTCAGTAGCTTCAATCATTTCTGGACGTTTTTCAATGGCAAAAATCAATGAATATTGTAAATGCACAAACAGTAATTTCTCCGCATTGCAAGGTGCAATTCTGAAATTTTTTGCTTTTTCCTGCTCCTCTTAGCATGATAAAGAAGATTCAAAGAGAGTGAGATGCCAGCTCCTTTCATTCAGTCAGTAGCTTCAATCATTTCTGGACGTTTTTCAATGGCAAAAATCAATGAATATTGTAAATGCACAAACAGTAATTTCTCCGCATTGCAAGGTGCAATTCTGAAATTTTTTGCTTTTTCCTGCTCCTCTTAGCATGACAAAGAAGATTCAAAGAGAGTAAGATGCCAGCTCCTTTCATTCAGTCAGTAGCTTCAATCATTTCTGGTATATGAATAACATGATGTTTTTCAATGGCAAAAATCAATGAATATTGTAAATGCACAAACAGTAATTTCTCCGCATTGCAAGGTGCAATTCTGAAATTTTTTGCTTTTTCCTGCTCCTCTTAGCATGATAAAGAAGATTCAAAGAGAGTGAGATGCCAGCTCCTTTCATTCAGTCAGTAGCTTCAATCATTTCTGGACGTTTTTCAATGGCAAAAATCAATGAATATTGTAAATGCACAAACAGTAATTTCTCCGCATTGCAAGGTGCAATTCTGAAATTTTTTGCTTTTTCCTGCTCCTCTTAGCATGATAAAGAAGATTCAAAGAGAGTGAGATGCCAGCTCCTTTCATTCGGTCAGTAGCTTCAATCATATCTGGACGTTTTTCAATGGCAAAAATCAATGAATATTGTAAATGCACAAACAGTAATTTCTCCGCATTGCAAGGTGCAATTCTGAAATTTTTTGCTTTTTCCTGCTCCTCTTAGCATGATAAAGAAGATTCAAAGAGAGTGAGATGCCAGCTCCTTTCATTCAGTCAGTAGCTTCAAACATTTCTGGTATATGAATAACATGATGTTTTTCAATGGCAAAAATCAATGAATATTGTAAAAGCACAAACAGTAATTTCTCCGCATTGCAAGGTGCAATTCTGAAATTTTTTGCTTTTTCCTGCTCCTCTTAGCATGATAAAGAAGATTCAAAGAGAGTGAGATGCCAGCTCCTTTCATTCAGTCAGTAGCTTCAATCATTTCTGGACATTTTTCAATGGCAAAAATCAATGAATATTGTAAATGCACAAACAGTAATTTCTCCGCATTGCAAGGTGCAATTCTGAAATTTTTTGCTTTTTCCTGCTCCTCTTAGCATGATAAAGAAGATTCAAAGAGAGTGAGATGCCAGCTCCTTTCATTCAGTCAGTAGCTTCAATCATTTCTGGACATTTTTCAATGGCAAAAATCAATGAATATTGTAAATGCACAAACAGTAATTTCTCCGCATTGCAAGGTGCAATTCTGAAATTTTTTGCTTTTTCCTGCTCCTCTTAGCATGATAAAGAAGATTCAAAGAGAGTGAGATGCCAGCTCCTTTCATTCAGTCAGTAGCTTCAAACATTTCTGGTATATGAATAACATGATGTTTTTCAATGGCAAAAATCAATGAATATTGTAAAAGCACAAACAGTAATTTCTCCGCATTGCAAGGTGCAATTCTGAAATTTTTTGCTTTTACCTGCTCCTCTTAGCATGATAAAGAAGATTCAAAGAGAGTGAGATGCCAGCTCCTTTCATTCAGTCAGTAGCTTCAATCATTTCTGGACGTTTTTCAATGGCAAAAATCAATGAATATTGTAAATGCACAAACAGTAATTTCTCCGCATTGCAAGGTGCAATTCTGAAATTTTTTGCTTTTTCCTGCTCCTCTTAGCATGATAAAGAATATTCAAAGAGAGTGAGATGCCAGCTCCTTTCATTCAGTCAGTAGCTTCAATCATTTCTGGTATATGAATAACATGATGTTTTTCAATGGCAAAAATCAATGAATATTGTAAATGCACAAACAGTAATTTCTCCACATTGCAATGTGCAATTCTGAAATTTTTTGCTTTTTCCTGCTCCTCTTAGCATGATAAAGAAGATTTAAAGAGAGTGAGATGCCAGCTCCTTTCATTCAGTCAGTAGCTTCAATCATTTCTGGACGTTTTTCAATGGCAAAAATCAATGAATATTGTAAATGCACAAACAGTAATTTCTCCGCATTGCAAGGTGCAATTCTGAAATTTTTTGCTTTTTCCTGCTCCTCTTAGCATGATAAAGAAGATTCAAAGAGAGCGAGATGCCAGCTCCTTTCATTCAGTCAGTAGCTTCAATCATTTCTGGTATATGAATAACATGATGTTTTTCAATGGCAAAAATCAATGAATATTGTAAATGCACAAACAGTAATTTCTCCGCATTGCAAGGTGCAATTCTGAAATTTTTTGCTTTTTCCTGCTCCTCTTAGCATGATAAAGAAGATTCAAAGAGAGTGAGATGCCAGCTCCTTTCATTCAGTCAGTAGCTTCAATCATTTCTGGACGTTTTTCAATGGCAAAAATCAATGAATATTGTAAATGCACAAACAGTAATTTCTCCGCATTGCAAGGTGCAATTCTGAAATTTTTTGCTTTTTCCTGCTCCTCTTAGCATGATAAAGAAGATTCAAAGAGAGTGAGATGCCAGCTCCTTTCATTCAGTCAGTAGCTTCAAACATTTCTGGTATATGAATAACATGATGTTTTTCAATGGCAAAAATCAATGAATATTGTAAAAGCACAAACAGTAATTTCTCCGCATTGCAAGGTGCAATTCTGAAATTTTTTGCTTTTTCCTGCTCCTCTTAGCATGATAAAGAAGATTCAAAGAGAGTGAGATGCCAGCTCCTTTCATTCAGTCAGTAGCTTCAATCATTTCTGGACGTTTTTCAATGGCAAAAATCAATGAATATTGTAAATGCACAAACAGTAATTTCTCCGCATTGCAAGGTGCAATTCTGAAATTTTTTGCTTTTTCCTGCTCCTCTTAGCATGATAAAGAAGATTCAAAGAGAGTGAGATGCCAGCTCCTTTCATTCAGTCAGTAGCTTCAATCATTTCTGGTATATGAATAACATGATGTTTTTCAATGGCAAAAATCAATGAATATTGTAAATGCACAAACAGTAATTTCTCCACATTGCAATGTGCAATTCTGAAATTTTTTGCTTTTTCCTGCTCCTCTTAGCATGATAAAGAAGATTTAAAGAGAGTGAGATGCCAGCTCCTTTCATTCAGTCAGTAGCTTCAATCATTTCTGGACGTTTTTCAATGGCAAAAATCAATGAATATTGTAAATGCACAAACAGTAATTTCTCCGCATTGCAAGGTGCAATTCTGAAATTTTTTGCTTTTTCCTGCTCCTCTTAGCATGATAAAGAAGATTCAAAGAGAGCGAGATGCCAGCTCCTTTCATTCAGTCAGTAGCTTCAATCATTTCTGGTATATGAATAACATGATGTTTTTCAATGGCAAAAATCAATGAATATTGTAAATGCACAAACAGTAATTTCTCCGCATTGCAAGGTGCAATTCTGAAATTTTTTGCTTTTTCCTGCTCCTCTTAGCATGATAAAGAAGATTCAAAGAGAGTGAGATGCCAGCTCCTTTCATTCAGTCAGTAGCTTCAATCATTTCTGGACGTTTTTCAATGGCAAAAATCAATGAATATTGTAAATGCACAAACAGTAATTTCTCCGCATTGCAAGGTGCAATTCTGAAATTTTTTGCTTTTTCCTGCTCCTCTTAGCATGATAAAGAAGATTCAAAGAGAGTGAGATGCCAGCTCCTTTCATTCAGTCAGTAGCTTCAAACATTTCTGGTATATGAATAACATGATGTTTTTCAATGGCAAAAATCAATGAATATTGTAAATGCACAAACAGTAATTTCTCCGCATTGCAAGGTGCAATTCTGAAATTTTTTGCTTTTTCCTGCTCCTCTTAGCATGATAAAGAAGATTCAAAGAGAGTGAGATGCCAGCTCCTTTCATTCAGTCAGTAGCTTCAATCATTTCTGGACGTTTTTCAATGGCAAAAATCAATGAATATTGTAAATGCACAAACAGTAATTTCTCCGCATTGCAAGGTGCAATTCTGAAATTTTTTGCTTTTTCCTGCTCCTCTTAGCATGATAAAGAAGATTCAAAGAGAGTGAGATGCCAGCTCCTTTCATTCAGTCAGTAGCTTCAATCATTTCTGGACGTTTTTCAATGGCAAAAATCAATGAATATTGTAAATGCACAAACAGTAATTTCTCCGCATTGCAAGGTGCAATTCTGAAATTTTTTGCTTTTTCCTGCTCCTCTTAGCATGATAAAGAAGATTCAAAGAGAGTGAGATGCCAGCTCCTTTCATTCAGTCAGTAGCTTCAATCATTTCTGGTATATGAATAACATGATGTTTTTCAATGGCAAAAATCAATGAATATTGTAAATGCACAAACAGTAATTTCTCCGCATTGCAAGGTGCAATTCTGAAATTTTTTGCTTTTTCCTGCTCCTCTTAGCATGATAAAGAAGATTCAAAGAGAGTGAGATGCCAGCTCCTTTCATTCAGTCAGCAGCTTCAATCATTTCTGGACATTTTTCAATGGCAAAAATCAATGAATATTGTAAATGCACAAACAGTAATTTCTCCGCATTGCAAGGTGCAATTCTGAAATTTTTTGCTTTTTCCTGCTCCTCTTAGCATGATAAAGAAGATTCAAAGAGAGTGAGATGCCAGCTCCTTTCATTCAGTCAGTAGCTTCAAACATTTCTGGTATATGAATAACATGATGTTTTTCAATGGCAAAAATCAATGAATATTGTAAAAGCACAAACAGTAATTTCTCCGCATTGCAAGGTGCAATTCTGAAATTTTTTGCTTTTTCCTGCTCCTCTTAGCATGATAAAGAAGATTCAAAGAGAGTGAGATGCCAGCTCCTTTCATTCAGTCAGTAGCTTCAATCATTTCTGGACGTTTTTCAATGGCAAAAATCAATGAATATTGTAAATGCACAAACAGTAATTTCTCCGCATTGCAAGGTGCAATTCTGAAATTTTTTGCTTTTTCCTGCTCCTCTTAGCATGATAAAGAAGATTCAAAGAGAGTGAGATGCCAGCTCCTTTCATTCAGTCAGTAGCTTCAATCATTTCTGGTATATGAATAACATGATGTTTTTCAATGGCAAAAATCAATGAATATTGTAAATGCACAAACAGTAATTTCTCCGCATTGCAAGTTGCAATTCTGAAATTTTTTGCTTTTTCCTGCTCCTCTTAGCATGATAAAGAAGATTCAAAGAGAGTGAGATGCCAGCTCCTTTCATTCAGTCAGTAGCTTCAATTATTTCTGGACGTTTTTCAATGGCAAAAATCAATGAATATTGTAAATGCACAAACAGTAATTTCTCCGCATTGCAAGGTGCAATTCTGAAATTTTTTACTTTTTCCTGCTCCTCTTAGCATGATAAAGAAGATTCAAAGAGAGTGAGATGCCAGCTCCTTTCATTCAGTCAGTTGCTTCAATCATTTCTGGACGTTTTTCAATGGCAAAAATCAATGAATATTGTAAATGCACAAACAGTAATTTCTCCGCATTGCAAGGTGCAATTCTGAAATTTTTTGCTTTTTCCTGCTCCTCTTAGCATGATAAAGAAGATTCAAAGAGAGTGAGATGCCAGCTCCTTTCATTCAGTCAGTAGCTTCAATCATTTCTGGACGTTTTTCAATGGCAAAAATCAATGAATATTGTAAATGCACAAACAGTAATTTCTCCGCATTGCAAGGTGCAATTCTGAAATTTTTTGCTTTTTCCTGCTCCTCTTTGCATGATAAAGAAGATTCAAAGAGAGTGAGATGCCAGCTCCTTTCATTCAGTCAGTAGCTTCAATCATTTCTGGTATATGAATAACATGATGTTTTTCAATGGCAAAAATCAATGAATATTGTAAATGCACAAACAGTAATTTCTCCGCATTGCAAGGTGCAATTCTGAAATTTTTGGCTTTTTCCTGCTCCTCTTAGCATGATAAAGAAGATTCAAAGAGAGTGAGATGCCAGCTCCTTTCATTCAGTCAGTAGCTTCAATCATTTCTGGATGTTTTTCAATGGCAAAAATCAATGAATATTGTAAATGCACAAACAGTAATTTCTCCGCATTGCAAGGTGCAATTCTGAAATTTCTTGCATTTTCCTGCTCCTCTTAGCATGATAAAGAAGATTCAAAGAGAGTGAGATGCCAGCTCCTTTCATTCAGTCAGTAGCTTCAATCATTTCTGGACGTTTTTCAATGGCAAAAATCAATGAATATTGTAAATGCACAAACAGTAATTTCTCCGCATTGCAAGGTGCAATTCTGAAATTTTTTGCTTTTTCCTGCTCCTCTTAGCATGATAAAGAAGATTCAAAGAGAGTGAGATGCCAGCTCCTTTCATTCAGTCAGTAGCTTCAAACATTTCTGGTATATGAATAACATGATGTTTTTCAATGGCAAAAATCAATGAATATTGTAAATGCACAAACAGTAATTTCTCCGCATTGCAAGGTGCAATTCTGAAATTTTTTGCTTTTTCCTGCTCCTCTTAGCATGATAAAGAAGATTCAAAGAGAGTGAGATGCCAGCTCCTTTCATTCAGTCAGTAGCTTCAATCATTTCTGGACGTTTTTCAATGGCAAAAATCAATGAATATTGTAAATGCACAAACAGTAATTTCTCCGCATTGCAAGGTGCAATTCTGAAATTTTTTGCTTTTTCCTGCTCCTCTTAGCATGATAAAGAAGATTCAAAGAGAGTGAGATGCCAGCTCCTTTCATTCAGTCAGTAGCTTCAAACATTTCTGGTATATGAATAACATGATGTTTTTCAATGGCAAAAATCAATGAATATTGTAAAAGCACAAACAGTAATTTCTCCGCATTGCAAGGTGCAATTCTGAAATTTTTTGCTTTTTCCTGCTCCTCTTAGCATGATAAAGAAGATTCAAAGAGAGTGAGATGCCAGCTCCTTTCATTCAGTCAGTAGCTTCAATCATTTCTGGACGTTTTTCAATGGCAAAAATCAATGAATATTGTAAATGCACAAACAGTAATTTCTCCGCATTGCAAGGTGCAATTCTGAAATTTTTTGCTTTTTCCTGCTCCTCTTAGCATGATAAAGAAGATTCAAAGAGAGTGAGATGCCAGCTCCTTTCATTCAGTCAGTAGCTTCAATCATTTCTGGTATATGAATAACATGATGTTTTTCAATGGCAAAAATCAATGAATATTGTAAATGCACAAACAGTAATTTCTCCACATTGCAAGGTGCAATTCTGAAATTTTTTGCTTTTTCCTGCTCCTCTTAGCATGATAAAGAAGATTCAAAGAGAGTGAGATGCCAGCTCCTTTCATTCAGTCAGTAGCTTCAATCATTTCTGGACGTTTTTCAATGGCAAAAATCAATGAATATTGTAAATGCACAAACAGTAATTTCTCCGCATTGCAAGGTGCAATTCTGAAATTTTTTGCTTTTTCCTGCTCCTCTTAGCATGATAAAGAAGATTCAAAGAGAGCGAGATGCCAGCTCCTTTCATTCAGTCAGTAGCTTCAATCATTTCTGGTATATGAATAACATGATGTTTTTCAATGGCAAAAATCAATGAATATTGTAAATGCACAAACAGTAATTTCTCCGCATTGCAAGGTGCAATTCTGAAATTTTTTGCTTTTTCCTGCTCCTCTTAGCATGATAAAGAAGATTCAAAGAGAGTGAGATGCCAGCTCCTTTCATTCAGTCAGTAGCTTCAATCATTTCTGGACGTTTTTCAATGGCAAAAATCAATGAATATTGTAAATGCACAAACAGTAATTTCTCCGCATTGCAAGGTGCAATTCTGAAATTTTTTGCTTTTTCCTGCTCCTCTTAGCATGATAAAGAAGATTCAAAGAGAGTGAGATGCCAGCTCCTTTCATTCAGTCAGTAGCTTCAAACATTTCTGGTATATGAATAACATGATGTTTTTCAATGGCAAAAATCAATGAATATTGTAAATGCACAAACAGTAATTTCTCCGCATTGCAAGGTGCAATTCTGAAATTTTTTGCTTTTTCCTGCTCCTCTTAGCATGATAAAGAAGATTCAAAGAGAGTGAGATGCCAGCTCCTTTCATTTAGTCAGTAGCTTCAATCATTTCTGGACGTTTTTCAATGGCAAAAATCAATGAATATTGTAAATGCACAAACAGTAATTTCTCCGCATTGCAAGGTGCAATTCTGAAATTTTTTGCTTTTTCCTGCTCCTCTTAGCATGATAAAGAAGATTCAAAGAGAGTGAGATGCCAGCTCCTTTCTTTCAGTCAGTAGCTTCAATCATTTCTGGACGTTTTTCAATGGCAAAAATCAATGAATATTGTAAATGCACAAACAGTAATTTCTCCGCATTGCAAGGTGCAATTCTGAAATTTTTTGCTTTTTCCTGCTCCTCTTAGCATGATAAAGAAGATTCAAAGAGAGTGAGATGCCAGCTCCTTTCATTCAGTCAGTAGCTTCAATCATTTCTGGACGTTTTTCAATGGCAAAAATCAATGAATATTGTAAATGCACAAACAGTAATTTCTCCGCATTGCAAGGTGCAATTCTGAAATTTTTTGCTTTTTCCTGCTCCTCTTTGCATGATAAAGAAGATTCAAAGAGAGTGAGATGCCAGCTCCTTTCATTCAGTCAGTAGCTTCAATCATTTCTGGTATATGAATAACATGATGTTTTTCAATGGCAAAAATCAATGAATATTGTAAATGCACAAACAGTAATTTCTCCGCATTGCAAGGTGCAATTCTGAAATTTTTGGCTTTTTCCTGCTCCTCTTAGCATGATAAAGAAGATTCAAAGAGAGTGAGATGCCAGCTCCTTTCATTCAGTCAGTAGCTTCAATCATTTCTGGATGTTTTTCAATGGCAAAAATCAATGAATATTGTAAATGCACAAACAGTAATTTCTCCGCATTGCAAGGTGCAATTCTGAAATTTCTTGCATTTTCCTGCTCCTCTTAGCATGATAAAGAAGATTCAAAGAGAGTGAGATGCCAGCTCCTTTCATTCAGTCAGTAGCTTCAATCATTTCTGGACGTTTTTCAATGGCAAAAATCAATGAATATTGTAAATGCACAAACAGTAATTTCTCCGCATTGCAAGGTGCAATTCTGAAATTTTTTGCTTTTTCCTGCTCCTCTTAGCATGATAAAGAAGATTCAAAGAGAGTGAGATGCCAGCTCCTTTCATTCAGTCAGTAGCTTCAAACATTTCTGGTATATGAATAACATGATGTTTTTCAATGGCAAAAATCAATGAATATTGTAAATGCACAAACAGTAATTTCTCCGCATTGCAAGGTGCAATTCTGAAATTTTTTGCTTTTTCCTGCTCCTCTTAGCATGATAAAGAAGATTCAAAGAGAGTGAGATGCCAGCTCCTTTCATTCAGTCAGTAGCTTCAATCATTTCTGGACGTTTTTCAATGGCAAAAATCAATGAATATTGTAAATGCACAAACAGTAATTTCTCCGCATTTCAAGGTGCAATTCTGAAATTTTTTGCTTTTTCCTGCTCCTCTTAGCATGATAAAGAAGATTCAAAGAGAGTGAGATGCCAGCTTCTTTCATTCAGTCAGTAGCTTCAAACATTTCTGGGATATGAATAACATGATGTTTTTCAATGGCAAAAATTAATGAATATTGTAAATGCACAAACAGTAATTTCTCCGCATTGCAAGGTGCAATTCTGAAATTTTTTGCTTTTTCCTGCTCCTCTTAGCATGATAAAGAAGATTCAAAGAGAGTGAGATGCCAGCTCCTTTCATTCAGTCAGTAGCTTCAATCATTTCTGGACGTTTTTCAATGGCAAAAATCAATGAATATTGTAAATGCACAAACAGTAATTTCTCCGCATTGCAAGGTGCAATTCTGAAATTTTTTGCTTTTTCCTGCTCCTCTTAGCATGATAAAGAAGATTCAAAGAGAGTGAGATGCCAGCTCCTTTCATTCAGTCAGTAGCTTCAATCATTTCTGGACGTTTTTCAATGGCAAAAATCAATGAATATTGTAAATGCACAAACAGTAATTTCTCCGCATTGCAAGGTGCAATTCTGAAATTTTTTGCTTTTTCCTGCTCCTCTTAGCATGATAAAGAAGATTCAAAGAGAGTGAGATGCCAGCTCCTTTCATTCAGTCAGTAACTTCAATCATTTCTGGTATATGAATAACATGATGTTTTTCAATGGCAAAAATCAATGAATATTGTAAATGCACAAACAGTAATTTCTCCGCATTGCAAGTTGCAATTCTGAAATTTTTTGCTTTTTCCTGCTCCTCTTAGCATGATAAAGAAGATTCAAAGAGAGTGAGATGCCAGCTCCTTTCATTCAGTCAGTAGCTTCAATCATTTCTGGACGTTTTTCAATGGCAAAAATCAATGAATATTGTAAATGCACAAACAGTAATTTCTCCGCATTGCAAGGTGCAATTCTGAAATTTTTTGCTTTTTCCTGCTCCTCTTAGCATGATAAAGAAGATTCAAAGAGAGTGAGATGCCAGCTCCTTTCATTCAGTCAGTAGCTTCAATCATTTCTGGACGTTTTTCAATGGCAAAAATCAATGAATATTGTAAATGCACAAACAGTAATTTCTCCGCATTGCAAGGTGCAATTCTGAAATTTTTTGCTTTTTCCTGCTCCTCTTAGCATGATAAAGAAGATTCAAAGAGAGTGAGATGCCAGCTCCTTTCATTCAGTCAGTAGCTTCAAACATTTCTGGTATATGAATAACATGATGTTTTTCAATGGCAAAAATCAATGAATATTGTAAAAGCACAAACAGTAATTTCTCCGCATTGCAAGGTGCAATTCTGAAATTTTTTGCTTTTTCCTGCTCCTCTTAGCATGATAAAGAAGATTCAAAGAGAGTGAGATGCCAGCTCCTTTCATTCAGTCAGTAGCTTCAATCATTTCTGGACGTTTTTCAATGGCAAAAATCAATGAATATTGTAAATGCACAAACAGTAATTTCTCCGCATTGCAAGGTGCAATTCTGAAATTTTTTGCTTTTTCCTGCTCCTCTTAGCATGATAAAGAAGATTCAAAGAGAGTGAGATGCCAGCTCCTTTCATTCAGTCAGTAGCTTCAATCATTTCTGGTATATGAATAACATGATGTTTTTCAATGGCAAAAATCAATGAATATTGTAAATGCACAAACAGTAATTTCTCCACATTGCAAGGTGCAATTCTGAAATTTTTTGCTTTTTCCTGCTCCTCTTAGCATGATAAAGAAGATTCAAAGAGAGTGAGATGCCAGCTCCTTTCATTCAGTCAGTAGCTTCAATCTCTTCTGGACGTTTTTCAATGGCAAAAATCAATGAATATTGTAAATGCACAAACAGTAATTTCTCCGCATTGCAAGGTGCAATTCTGAAATTTTTTGCTTTTTCCTGCTCCTCTTAGCATGATAAAGAAGATTCAAAGAGAGCGAGATGCCAGCTCCTTTCATTCAGTCAGTAGCTTCAATCATTTCTGGTATATGAATAACATGATGTTTTTCAATGGCAAAAATCAATGAATATTGTAAATGCACAAACAGTAATTTCTCCGCATTGCAAGGTGCAATTCTGAAATTTTTTGCTTTTTCCTGCTCCTCTTAGCATGATAAAGAAGATTCAAAGAGAGTGAGATGCCAGCTCCTTTCATTCAGTCAGTAGCTTCAATCATTTCTGGACGTTTTTCAATGGCAAAAATCAATGAATATTGTAAATGCACAAACAGTAATTTCTCCGCATTGCAAGGTGCAATTCTGAAATTTTTTGCTTTTTCCTGCTCCTCTTAGCATGATAAAGAAGATTCAAAGAGAGTGAGATGCCAGCTCCTTTCATTCAGTCAGTAGCTTCAAACATTTCTGGTATATGAATAACATGATGTTTTTCAATGGCAAAAATCAATGAATATTGTAAATGCACAAACAGTAATTTCTCCGCATTGCAAGGTGCAATTCTGAAATTTTTTGCTTTTTCCTGCTCCTCTTAGCATGATAAAGAAGATTCAAAGAGAGTGAGATGCCAGCTCCTTTCATTCAGTCAGTAGCTTCAATCATTTCTGGACGTTTTTCAATGGCAAAAATCAATGAATATTGTAAATGCACAAACAGTAATTTCTCCGCATTGCAAGGTGCAATTCTGAAATTTTTTGCTTTTTCCTGCTCCTCTTAGCATGATAAAGAAGATTCAAAGAGAGTGAGATGCCAGCTCCTTTCATTCAGTCAGTAGCTTCAATCATTTCTGGACGTTTTTCAATGGCAAAAATCAATGAATATTGTAAATGCACAAACAGTAATTTCTCCGCATTGCAAGGTGCAATTCTGAAATTTTTTGCTTTTTCCTGCTCCTCTTAGCATGATAAAGAAGATTCAAAGAGAGTGAGATGCCAGCTCCTTTCATTCAGTCAGTAGCTTCAATCATTTCTGGTATATGAATAACATGATGTTTTTCAATGGCAAAAATCAATGAATATTGTAAATGCACAAACAGTAATTTCTCCGCATTGCAAGGTGCAATTCTGAAATTTTTTGCTTTTTCCTGCTCCTCTTAGCATGATAAAGAAGATTCAAAGAGAGTGAGATGCCAGCTCCTTTCATTCAGTCAGCAGCTTCAATCATTTCTGGACATTTTTCAATGGCAAAAATCAATGAATATTGTAAATGCACAAACAGTAATTTCTCCGCATTGCAAGGTGCAATTCTGAAATGTTTTGCTTTTTCCTGCTCCTCTTAGCATGATAAAGAAGATTCAAAGAGAGTGAGATGCCAGCTCCTTTCATTCAGTCAGTAGCTTCAAACATTTCTGGTATATGAATAACATGATGTGTTTCAATGGCAAAAATCAATGAATATTGTAAAAGCACAAACAGTAATTTCTCCGCATTGCAAGGTGCAATTCTGAAATTTTTTGCTTTTTCCTGCTCCTCTTAGCATGATAAAGAAGATTCAAAGAGAGTGAGATGCCAGCTCCTTTCATTCAGTCAGTAGCTTCAATCATTTCTGGACGTTTTTCAATGGCAAAAATCAATGAATATTGTAAATGCACAAACAGTAATTTCTCCGCATTGCAAGGTGCCATTCTGAAATGTTTTGCTTTTTCCTGCTCCTCTTAGCATGATAAAGAAGATTCAAAGAGAGTGAGATTCCAGCTCCTTTCATTCAGTCAGTAGCTTCAATCATTTCTGGTATATGAATAACATGATGTTTTTCAATGGCAAAAATCAATGAATATTGTAAATGCACAAACAGTAATTTCTCCGCATTGCAAGTTGCAATTCTGAAATTTTTTGCTTTTTCCTGCTCCTCTTAGCATGATAAAGAAGATTCAAAGAGAGTGAGATGCCAGCTCCTTTCATTCAGTCAGTAGCTTCAATTATTTCTGGACGTTTTTCAATGGCAAAAATCAATGAATATTGTAAATGCACAAACAGTAATTTCTCCGCATTGCAAGGTGCAATTCTGAAATTTTTTGCTTTTTCCTGCTCCTCTTAGCATGATAAAGAAGATTCAAAGAGAGTGAGATGCCAGCTCCTTTCATTCAGTCAGTTGCTTCAATCATTTCTGGACGTTTTTCAATGGCAAAAATCAGTGAATATTGTAAATGCACAAACAGTAATTTCTCTGCATTGCAAGGTGCAATTCTGAAATTTTTTGCTTTTTCCTGCTCCTCTTAGCATGATAAAGAAGATTCAAAGAGAGTGAGATGCCAGCTCCTTTCATTCAGTAAGTAGCTTCAATCATTTCTGGACGTTTTTCAATGGCAAAAATCAATGAATATTGTAAATGCACAAACAGTAATTTCTCCGCATTGCAAGGTGCAATTCTGAAATTTTTTGCTTTTTCCTGCTCCTCTTTGCATGATAAAGAAGATTCAAAGAGAGTGAGATGCCAGCTCCTTTCATTCAGTCAGTAGCTTCAATCATTTCTGGTATATGAATAACATGATGTTTTTCAATGGCAAAAATCAATGAATATTGTAAATGCACAAACAGTAATTTCTCCGCATTGCAAGGTGCAATTCTGAAATTTTTGGCTTTTTCCTGCTCCTCTTAGCATGATAAAGAAGATTCAAAGAGAGTGAGATGCCAGCTCCTTTCATTCAGTCAGTAGCTTCAATCATTTCTGGATGTTTTTCAATGGCAAAAATCAATGAATATTGTAAATGCACAAACAGTAATTTCTCCGCATTGCAAGGTGCAATTCTGAAATTTCTTGCATTTTCCTGCTCCTCTTAGCATGATAAAGAAGATTCAAAGAGAGTGAGATGCCAGCTCCTTTCATTCAGTCAGTAGCTTCAATCATTTCTGGACGTTTTTCAATGGCAAAAATCAATGAATATTGTAAATGCACAAACAGTAATTTCTCCGCATTGCAAGGTGCAATTCTGAAATTTTTTGCTTTTTCCTGCTCCTCTTAGCATGATAAAGAAGATTCAAAGAGAGTGCGATGCCAGCTCCTTTCATTCAGTCAGTAGCTTCAAACATTTCTGGTATATGAATAACATGATGTTTTTCAATGGCAAAAATCAATGAATATTGTAAATGCACAAACAGTAATTTCTCCGCATTGCAAGGTGCAATTCTGAAATTTTTTGCTTTTTCCTGCTCCTCTTAGCATGATAAAGAAGATTCAAAGAGAGTGAGATGCCAGCTCCTTTCATTCAGTCAGTAGCTTCAATCATTTCTGGTATATGAATAACATGATGTTTTTCAATGGCAAAAATCAATGAATATTGTAAATGCACAAACAGTAATTTCTCCGCATTGCAAGTTGCAATTCTGAAATTTTTTGCTTTTTCCTGCTCCTCTTAGCATGATAAAGAAGATTCAAAGAGAGTGAGATGCCAGCTCCTTTCATTCAGTCAGTAGCTTCAATCATTTCTGGACGTTTTTCAATGGCAAAAATCTATGAATATTGTAAATGCACAAACAGTAATTTCTCCGCATTGCAAGGTGCAATTCTGAAATTTTTTGCTTTTTCCTGCTCCTCTTAGCATGATAAAGAAGATTCAAAGAGAGTGAGATGCCAGCTCCTTTCATTCAGTCAGTAGCTTCAATCATTTCTGGACGTTTTTCAATGGCAAAAATCAATGAATATTGTAAATGCACAAACAGTAATTTCTCCGCATTGCAAGGTACAATTCTGAAATTTTTTGCTTTTTCCTGCTCCTCTTAGCATGATAAAGAAGATTCAAAGAGAGTGAGATGCCAGCTCCTTTCATTCAGTCAGTAGCTTCAAACATTTCTGGTATAAGAATAACATGATGTTTTTCAATGGCAAAAATCAATGAATATTGTAAAAGCACAAACAGTAATTTCTCCGCATTGCAAGGTGCAATTCTGAAATTTTTTGCTTTTTCCTGCTCCTCTTAGCATGATAAAGAAGATTCAAAGAGAGTGAGATGCCAGCTCCTTTCATTCAGTCAGTAGCTTCAATCATTTCTGGACGTTTTTCAATGGCAAAAATCAATGAATATTGTAAATGCACAAACAGTAATTTCTCCGCATTGCAAGGTGCAATTCTGAAATTTTTTGCTTTTTCCTGCTCCTCTTAGCATGATAAAGAAGATTCAAAGAGAGTGAGATGCCAGCTCCTTTCATTCAGTCAGTAGCTTCAATCATTTCTGGTATATGAATAACATGATGTTTTTCAATGGCAAAAATCAATGAATATTGTAAATGCACAAACAGTAATTTCTCCACATTGCAAGGTGCAATTCTGAAATTTTTTGCTTTTTCCTGCTCCTCTTAGCATGATAAAGAAGATTCAAAGAAAGTGAGATGCCAGCTCCTTTCATTCAGTCAGTAGCTTCAATCATTTCTGGACGTTTTTCAATGGCAAAAATCGATGAATATTGTAAATGCACAAACAGTAATTTCTCCGCATTGCAAGGTGCAATTCTGAAATTTTTTGCTTTTTCCTGCTCCTCTTAGCATGATAAAGAAGATTCAAAGAGAGCGAGATGCCAGCTCCTTTCATTCAGTCAGTAGCTTCAATCATTTCTGGTATATGAATAACATGATGTTTTTCAATGGCAAAAATCAATGAATATTGTAAATGCACAAACAGTAATTTCTCCGCATTGCAAGGTGCAATTCTGAAATTTTTTGCTTTTTCCTGCTCCTCTTAGCATGATAAAGAAGATTCAAAGAGAGTGAGATGCCAGCTCCTTTCATTCAGTCAGTAGCTTCAATCATTTCTGGACGTTTTTCAATGGCAAAAATCAATGAATATTGTAAATGCACAAACAGTAATTTCTCCGCATTGCAAGGTGCAATTCTGAAATTTTTTGCTTTTTCCTGCTCCTCTTAGCATGATAAAGAAGATTCAAAGAGAGTGAGATGCCAGCTTCTTTCATTCAGTCAGTAGCTTCAATCATTTCTGAAAGTTTTTCAATGGCAAAAATTAATGAATATTGTATATGCACAAACAGTAATTTCTCCGCATTGCAAGGTGCAATTCTGAAATTTTTTGCTTTTTCCTGCTCCTCTTAGCATGATAAAGAAGATTCAAAGAGAGTGAGATGCCAGCTCCTTTCATTCAGTCAGTAGCTTCAAACATTTCTGGTATATGAATAACATGATGTTTTTCAATGGCAAAAATCAATGAATATTGTAAATGCACAAACAGTAATTTCTCCGCATTGCAAGGTGCAATTCTGAAATTTTTTGCTTTTTCCTGCTCCTCTTAGCATGATAAAGAAGATTCAAAGAGAGTGAGATGCCAGCTCCTTTCATTCAGTCAGTAGCTTCAATCATTTCTGGACGTTTTTCAATTGCAAAAATCAATGGATATTGTAAATGCACAAACAGTAATTTCTCCGCATTGCAAGGTGCAATTCTGAAATTTTTTGCTTTTTCCTGCTCCTCTTAGCATGATAAAGAAGATTCAAAGAGAGTGAGATGCCAGCTACTTTCATTCAGTCAGTAGCTTCAATCATTTCTGGTATATGAATAACATGATGTTTTTCAATGGCAAAAATCAATGAATATTGTAAATGCACAAACAGTAATTTCTCCGCATTGCAAGGTGCAATTCTGAAATTTTTTGCTTTTTCCTGCTCCTCTTAGCATGATAAAGAAGATTCAAAGAGAGTGAGATGCCAGCTCCTTTCATTCAGTCAGTAGCTTCAAACATTTCTGGTATATGAATAACATGATGTTTTTCAATGGCAAAAATCAATGAATATTGTAAATGCACAAACAGTAATTTCTCCGCATTGCAAGGTGCAATTCTGAAATTTTTTGCTTTTTCCTGCTCCTCTTAGCATGATAAAGAAGATTCAAAGAGAGTGAGATGCCAGCTCCTTTCATTCAGTCAGTAGCTTCAAACATTTCTGGACGTTTTTCAATTGCAAAAATCAATGGATATTGTAAATGCACAAACAGTAATTTCTCCGCATTGCAAGGTGCAATTCTGAAATTTTTTGCTTTTTCCTGCTCCTCTTAGCATGATAAAGAAGATTCAAAGAGAGTGAGATGCCAGCTACTTTCATTCAGTCAGTAGCTTCAATCATTTCTGGTATATGAATAACATGATGTTTTTCAATGGCAAAAATCAATGAATATTGTAAATGCACAAACAGTAATTTCTCCGCATTGCAAGGTGCAATTCTGAAATTTTTTGCTTTTTCCTGCTCCTCTTAGCATGATAAAGAAGATTCAAAGAGAGTGAGATGCCAGCTCCTTTCATTCAGTCAGTAGCTTCAATCATTTCTGGTATATGAATAACATGATGTTTTTCAATGGCAAAAATCAATGAATATTGTAAATGCGCAAAGAGTAATTTATCCGCATTGCAAGGTGCAATTCTGAAATTTTTTGCTTTTTCCTGCTCCTCTTAGCATGATAAAGAAGATTCAAAGAGAGTGAGATGCCAGCTCCTTTCATTCAGTCAGTAGCTTCAAACATTTCTGGTATATGAATAACATGATGTTTTTCAATGGCAAAAATCAATGAATATTGTAAATGCACAAACAGTAATTTCTCCGCATTGCAAGGTGCAATTCTGAAATTTTTTGCTTTTTCCTGCTCCTCTTAGCATGATAAAGAAGATTCAAAGAGAGTGAGATGCCAGCTCCTTTCATTCAGTCAGTAGCTTCAATCATTTCTGGTATATGAATAACATGATGTTTTTCAATGGCAAAAATCAATGAATTTTGTAAATGCACAAACAGCAATTTCTCCGCATTGCAAGGTGCAATTCTGAAATTTTTTGCTTTTTCCTGCTCCTCTTAGTATGATAAAGAAGATTCAAAGAGAGTGAGATGCCAGCTCCTTTCATTCAGTCAGTAGCTTCAATCATTTCTGGACGTTTTTCAATGGCAAAAATCAATGAATATTGTAAATGCAAAAACAGTAATTTCTCCGCATTGCAAGGTGCAATTCTGAAATTTTTTGCTTTTTCCTGCTCCTCTTAGCATGATAAAGAAGATTCAAAGAGAGTGAGATGCCAGCTCCTTTCATTCAGTCAGTAGCTTCAAACATTTCTGGTATATGAATAACATGATGTTTTTCAATGGCAAAAATCAATGAATATTGTAAATGCACAAACAGTAATTTCTCCGCATTGCAAGGTGCAATTCTGAAATTTTTTGCTTTTTCCTGCTCCTCTTAGCATGATAAAGAAGATTCAAAGAGAGTGAGATGCCAGCTCCTTTCGTTCAGTCAGTAGCTTCAATCATTTCTGGACGTTTTTCAATGGTAAAAATCAATGAATATTGTAAATGCACAAACAGTAATTTCTCCGCATTGCAAGGTGCAATTCTGAAATTTTTTGCTTTTTCCTGCTCCTCTTAGCATGATAAAGAAGATTCAAAGAGAGTGAGATGCCAGCTCCTTTCATTCAGTCAGTAGCTTCAAACATTTCTGGTATATGAATAACATGATGTTTTTCAATGGCAAAAATCAATGAATATTGTAAATGCACAAACAGTAATTTCTCCGCATTGCAAGGTGCAATTCTGAAATTTTTTGCTTTTTCCTGCTCCTCTTAGCATGATAAAGAAGATTCAAAGAGAGTGAGATGCCAGCTCCTTTCATTCAGTCAGTAGCTTCAAACATTTCTGGTATATGAATAACATGATGTTTTTCAATGGCAAAAATCAATGAATATTGTAAATGCACAAACAGTAATTTCTCCGCATTGCAAGGTGCAATTCTGAAATTTTTTGCTTTTTCCTGCTCCTCTTAGCATGATAAAGAAGATTCAAAGAGAGTGAGATGCCAGCTCCTTTCATTCAGTCAGTAGCTTCAAACATTTCTGGTATATGAATAACATGATGTTTTTCAATGGCAAAAATCAATGAATATTGTAAATGCACAAACAGTAATTTCTCCGCATTGCAAGGTGCAATTCTGAAATTTTTTGCTTTTTCCTGCTCCTCTTAGCATGATAAAGAAGATTCAAAGAGAGTGAGATGCCAGCTCCTTTCATTCAGTCAGTAGCTTCAATCATTTCTGGTATATGAATAACATGATGTTTTTCAATGGCAAAAATCAATGAATTTTGTAAATGCACAAACAGCAATTTCTCCGCATTGCAAGGTGCAATTCTGAAATTTTTTGCTTTTTCCTGCTCCTCTTAGTATGATAAAGAAGATTCAAAGAGAGTGAGATGCCAGCTCCTTTCATTCAGTCAGTAGCTTCAATCATTTCTGGACGTTTTTCAATGGCAAAAATCAATGAATATTGTAAATGCAAAAACAGTAATTTCTCCGCATTGCAAGGTGCAATTCTGAAATTTTTTGCTTTTTCCTGCTCCTCTTAGCATGATAAAGAAGATTCAAAGAGAGTGAGATGCCAGCTCCTTTCATTCAGTCAGTAGCTTCAAACATTTCTGGTATATGAATAACATGATGTTTTTCAATGGCAAAAATCAATGAATATTGTAAATGCACAAACAGTAATTTCTCCGCATTGCAAGGTGCAATTCTGAAATTTTTTGCTTTTTCCTGCTCCTCTTAGCATGATAAAGAAGATTCAAAGAGAGTGAGATGCCAGCTCCTTTCGTTCAGTCAGTAGCTTCAATCATTTCTGGACGTTTTTCAATGGTAAAAATCAATGAATATTGTAAATACACAAACAGTAATTTCTCCGCATTGCAAGGTGCAATTCTGAAATTTTTTGCTTTTTCCTGCTCCTCTTAGCATGATAAAGAAGATTCAAAGAGAGTGAGATGCCAGCTCCTTTCATTCAGTCAGTAGCTTCAAACATTTCTGGTATATGAATAACATGATGTTTTTCAATGGCAAAAATCAATGAATATTGTAAATGCACAAACAGTAATTTCTCCGCATTGCAAGGTGCAATTCTGAAATTTTTTGCTTTTTCCTGCTCCTCTTAGCATGATAAAGAAGATTCAAAGAGAGTGAGATGCCAGCTCCTTTCATTCAGTCAGTAGCTTCAAACATTTCTGGTATATGAATAACATGATGTTTTTCAATGGCAAAAATCAATGAATATTGTAAATGCACAAACAGTAATTTCTCCGCATTGCAAGGTGCAATTCTGAAATTTTTTGCTTTTTCCTGCTCCTCTTAGCATGATAAAGAAGATTCAAAGAGAGTGAGATGCCAGCTCCTTTCATTCAGTCAGTAGCTTCAATCATTTCTGGACGTTTTTCAATGGCAAAAATCAATGAATATTGTAAATGCACAAACAGTAATTTCTCCGCATTGCAAGGTGCAATTCTGAAATTTTTTGCTTTTTCCTGCTCCTCTTAGCATGATAAAGAGATTCAAAGAGAGTGAGATGTCAGCTCCTTTCATTCAGTCAGTAGCTTCAAACATTTCTGGTATATGAATAACATGATGTTTTTCAATGGTAAAAATCAATGAATATTGTAAATGCACAAACAGTAATTTCTCCGCATTGCAAGGTGCAATTCTGAAATTTTTTGCTTTTTCCTGCTCCTCTTAGCATGATAAAGAAGATTCAAAGAGAGTGAGATGCCAGCTCCTTTCATTCAGTCAGTAGCTTCAATCATTTCTGGTATATGAATAACATGATGTTTTTCAATGGCAAAAATCAATGAATATTGTAAATGCACAAACAGTAATTTCTCCGCATTGCAAGGTGCAATTCTGAAATTTTTTGCTTTTTCCTGCTCCTCTTAGCATGATAAAGAGATTCAAAGAGAGTGAGATGTCAGCTCCTTTCATTCAGTCAGTAGCTTCAAACATTTCTGGTATATGAATAACATGATGTTTTTCAATGGTAAAAATCAATGAATATTGTAAATGCACAAACAGTAATTTCTCCGCATTGCAAGGTGCAATTCTGAAATTTTTTGCTTTTTCCTGCTCCTCTTAGCATGATAAAGAAGATTCAAAGAGAGTGAGATGCCATCTCCTTTCATTCAGTCAGTAGCTTCAATCATTTCTGGTATATGAATAACATGATGTTTTTCAATGGCAAAAATCAATGAATATTGTAAATGCACAAACAGTAATTTATCCGCATTGCAAGGTGCAATTCTGAAATTTTTTGCTTTTTCCTGCTCCTCTTAGCATGATAAAGAAGATTCAAAGAGAGTGAGATGCCAGCTCCTTTCATTCAGTCAGTAGCTTCAAACATTTCTGGTATATGAATAACATGATGTTTTTCAATGGCAAAAATCAATGAATATTGTAAATGCACAAACAGTAATTTCTCCGCATTGCAAGGTGCAATTCTGAAATTTTTTGCTTTTTCCTGCTCCTCTTAGCATGATAAATAAGATTCAAAGAGAGTGAGATGCCAGCTCCTTTCATTCAGTCAGTAGCTTCAATCATTTCTGGAAGTTTTTCAATGGCAAAAATCAATGAATATTGTAAATGCACAAACAGTAATTTCTCCGCATTGCAAGGTGCAATTCTGAAATTTTTTGCTTTTTCCTGCTCCTCTTAGCATGATAAAGAAGATTCAAAGAGAGTGAGATGCCAGCTCCTTTCATTCAGTCAGTAGCTTCAATCATTTCTGGACGTTTTTCAATGGCAAAAATCAATGAATATTGTAAATGCACAAACAGTAATTTCTCCGCATTGCAAGGTGCAATTCTGAAATTTTTTGCTTTTTCCTGCTCCTCTTAGCATGATAAAGAAGATTCAAAGAGAGTGAGATGCCAGCTCCTTTCATTCAGTCAGTAGCTTCAATCATTTCTGGAAGTTTTTCAATGGCAAAAATTAATGAATATTGTATATGCACAAACAGTAATTTCTCCGCATTGCAAGGTGCAATTCTGAAATTTTTTGCTTTTTCCTGCTCCTCTTAGCATGATAAAGAAGATTCAAAGAGAGTGAGATGCCAGCTCCTTTCATTCAGTCAGTAGCTTCAATCATTTCTGGACGTTTTTCAATGGCAAAAATCAATGAATATTGTAAATGCACAAACAGTAATTTCTCCGCATTGCAAGGTGCAATTCTGAAATTTTTTGCTTTCTCCTGCTCCTCTTAGCATGATAAAGAAGATTCAAAGAGAGTGAGATGCCAGCTCCTTTCATTCAGTCAGTAGCTTCAATCATTTCTGGACGTTTTTCAATGGCAAAAATCAGTGAATATTGTAAATGCACAAACAGTAATTTCTCCGCATTGCAAGGTGCAATTCTGAAATTTTTTGCTTTTTCCTGCTCCTCTTAGCATGATAAAGAAGATTCAAAGAGAGTGAGATGCCAGCTCCTTTCATTCAGTCAGTAGCTTCAAACATTTCTGGTATATGAATAACATGATGTTTTTCAATGGCAAAAATCAATGAATATTGTAAATGCACAAACAGTAATTTCTCCGCATTGCAAGGTGCAATTCTGAAATTTTTTGCTTTTTCCTGCTCCTCTTAGCATGATAAAGAAGATTCAAAGAGAGTGAGATGCCAGCTCCTTTCATTCAGTCAGTAGCTTCAATCATTTCTGGACGTTTTTCAATGGCAAAAATCAATGAATATTGTAAATGCACAAACAGTAATTTCTCCGCATTGCAAGGTGCAATTCTGAAATTTTTTGCTTTTTCCTGCTCCTCTTAGCATGATAAAGAAGATTCAAAGAGAGTGAGATGCCAGCTCCTTTCATTCAGTCAGTAGCTTCAAACATTTCTGGTATATGAATAACATGATGTTTTTCAATGGCAAAAATCAATGAATATTGTAAATGCACAAACAGTAATTTCTCCGAATTGCAAGGTGCAATTCTGAAATTTTTTGCTTTTTCCTGCTCCTCTTAGCATGATAAAGAAGATTCAAAGAGAGTGAGATGCCAGCTCCTTTCCTTCAGTCAGTAGCTTCAATCATTTCTGGACGTTTTTCAATGGCAAAAATCAATGAATATTGTAAATGCACAAACAGTAATTTCTCCGCATTGCAAGGTGCAATTCTGAAATTTTTTGCTTTTTCCTGCTCCTCTTAGCATGATAAAGAAGATTCAAAGAGAGTGAGATGCCAGCTCCTTTCATTCAGTCAGTAGCTTCAATCATTTCTGGAAGTTTTTCAATGGCAAAAATCAATGAATATTGTAAATGCACAAACAGTAATTTCTCCGCATTGCAAGGTGCAATTCTGAAATTTTTTGCTTTTTCCTGCTCCTCTTAGCATGATAAAGAAGATTCAAAGAGAGTGAGATGCCAGCTCCTTTCATTCAGTCAGTAGCTTCAATCATTTCTGGACGTTTTTCAATGGCAAAAATCAATGAATATTGTAAATGCACAAACAGTAATTTCTCCGCATTGCAAGGTGCAATTCTGAAATTTTTTACTTTTTCCTGCTCCTCTTAGCATGATAAAGAAGATTCAAAGAGAGTGAGATGCCAGCTCCTTTCATTCAGTCAGTAGCTTCAATCATTTCTGGAAGTTTTTCAATGGCAAAAATTAATGAATATTGTAAATGCACAAACAGTAATTTCTCCGCATTGCAAGGTGCAATTCTGAAATTTTTTGCTTTTTCCTGCTCCTCTTAGCATGATAAAGAAGATTCAAAGAGAGTGAGATGCCAGCTCCTTTCATTCAGTCAGTAGCTTCAATCATTTCTGGATGTTTTTCAATGGCAAAAATCAATGAATATTGTAAATGCACAAACAGTAATTTCTCCGCATTGCAAGGTGCAATTCTGAAATTTTTTGCTTTTTCCTGCTCCTCTTAGCATGATAAAGAAGATTCAAAGAGAGTGAGATGCCAGCTCCTTTCATTCAGTCAGTAGCTTCAATCATTTCTGGACGTTTTTCAATGGCAAAAATCAGTGAATATTGTAAATGCACAAACAGTAATTTCTCCGCATTGCAAGGTGCAATTCTGAAATTTTTTGCTTTTTCCTGCTCCTCTTAGCATGATAAAGAAGATTCAAAGAGAGTGAGATGCCAGCTCCTTTCATTCAGTCAGTAGCTTCAAACATTTCTGGTATATGAATAACATGATGTTTTTCAATGGCAAAAATCAATGAATATTGTAAATGCACAAACAGTAATTTCTCCGCATTGCAAGGTGCAATTCTGAAATTTTTTGCTTTTTCCTGCTCCTCTTAGCATGATAAAGAAGATTCAAAGAGAGTGAGATGCCAGCTCCTTTCATTCAGTCAGTAGCTTCAATCATTTCTGGACGTTTTTCAATGGCAAAAATCAATGAATATTGTAAATGCACAAACAGTAATTTCTCCGCATTGCAAGGTGCAATTCTGAAATTTTTTGCTTTTTCCTGCTCCTCTTAGCATGATAAAGAAGATTCAAAGAGAGTGAGATGCCAGCTCCTTTCATTCAGTCAGTAGCTTCAATCATTTCTGGAAGTTTTTCAATGGCAAAAATCAATGAATATTGTAAATGCACAAACAGTAATTTCTCCGCATTGCAAGGTGCAATTCTGAAATTTTTTGCTTTTTCCTGCTCCTCTTAGCATGATAAAGAAGATTCAAAGAGAGTGAGATGCCAGCTCCTTTCATTCAGTCAGTAGCTTCAATCATTTCTGGACGTTTTTCAATGGCAAAAATCAATGAATATTGTAAATGCACAAACAGTAATTTCTCCGCATTGCAAGGTGCAATTCTGAAATTTTTTGCTTTTTCCTGCTCCTCTTAGCATGATAAAGAAGATTCAAAGAGAGTGAGATGCCAGCTCCTTTCATTCAGTCAGTAGCTTCAATCATTTCTGGAAGTTTTTCAATGGCAAAAATTAATGAATATTGTAAATGCACAAACAGTAATTTCTCCGCATTGCAAGGTGCAATTCTGAAATTTTTTGCTTTTTCCTGCTCCTCTTAGCATGATAAAGAAGATTCAAAGAGAGTGAGATGCCAGCTCCTTTCATTCAGTCAGTAGCTTCAATCATTTCTGGACGTTTTTCAATGGCAAAAATCAATGAATATTGTAAATGCACAAACAGTAATTTCTCCGCATTGCAAGGTGCAATTCTGAAATTTTTTGCTTTTTCCTGCTCCTCTTAGCATGATAAAGAAGATTCAAAGAGAGTGAGATGCCAGCTCCTTTCATTCAGTCAGTAGCTTCAATCATTTCTGGACGTTTTTCAATGGCAAAAATCAGTGAATATTGTAAATGCACAAACAGTAATTTCTCCGCATTGCAAGGTGCAATTCTGAATTTTTTTGCTTTTTCCTGCTCCTCTTAGCATGATAAAGAAGATTCAAAGAGAGTGAGATGCCAGCTCCTTTCATTCAGTCAGTAGCTTCAAACATTTCTGGTATATGAATAACATGATGTTTTTCAATGGCAAAAATCAATGAATATTGTAAATGCACAAACAGTAATTTCTCCGCATTGCAAGGTGCAATTCTGAAATTTTTTGCTTTTTCCTGCTCCTCTTAGCATGATAAAGAAGATTCAAAGAGAGTGAGATGCCAGCTCCTTTCATTCAGTCAGTAGCTTCAATCATTTCTGGACATTTTTCAATGGCAAAAATCAATGAATATTGTAAATGCACAAAACAGTAATTTCTCCGCATTGCAAGGTGCAATTCTGAAATTTTTTGCTTTTTCCTGCTCCTCTTAGCATGATAAAGAAGATTCAAAGAGAGTGAGATGCCAGCTCCTTTCATTCAGTCAGTAGCTTCAAACATTTCTGGTATATGAATAACATGATGTTTTTCAATGGCAAAAATCAATGAATATTGTAAATGCACAAACAGTAATTTCTCCGCATTGCAAGGTGCAATTCTGAAATTTTTTGCTTTTTCCTGCTCCTCTTAGCATGATAAAGAAGATTCAAAGAGAGTGAGATGCCAGCTCCTTTCATTCAGTCAGTAGCTTCAATCATTTCTGGACGTTTTTCAATGGCAAAAATCAATGAATATTGTAAATGCACAAACAGTAATTTCTCCGCATTGCAAGGTGCAATTCTGAAATTTTTTGCTTTTTCCTGCTCCTCTTAGCATGATAAAGAAGATTCAAAGAGAGTGAGATGCCAGCTCCTTTCATTCAGTCAGTAGCTTCAATCATTTCTGGAAGTTTTTCAATGGCAAAAATCAATGAATATTGTAAATGCACAAACAGTAATTTCTCCGCATTGCAAGGTGCAATTCTGAAATTTTTTGCTTTTTCCTGCTCCTCTTAGCATGATAAAGAAGATTCAAAGAGAGTGAGATGCCACCTCCTTTCATTCAGTCAGTAGCTTCAATCATTTCTGGACGTTTTTCAATGGCAAAAATCAATGAATATTGTAAATGCACAAACAGTAATTTCTCCGCATTGCAAGGTGCAATTCTGAAATTTTTTGCTTTTTCCTGCTCCTCTTAGCATGATAAAGAAGATTCAAAGAGAGTGAGATGCCAGCTCCTTTCATTCAGTCAGTAGCTTCAAACATTTCTGGTATATGAATAACATGATGTTTTTCAATGGCAAAAATCAATGAATATTGTAAATGCACAAACAATAATTTCTCCGCATTGCAAGGTGCAATTCTGAAATTTTTTGCTTTTTCCTGCTCCTCTTAGCATGATAAAGAAGATTCAAAGAGAGTGAGATGCCAGCTCCTTTCATTCAGTCAGTAGCTTCAATCATTTCTGGACGTTTTTCAATGGCAAAAATCAATGAATATTGTAAATGCACAAACAGTAATTTCTCCGCATTGCAAGGTGCAATTCTGAAATTTTTTGCTTTTTCCTGCTCCTCTTAGCATGATAAAGAAGATTCAAAGAGAGTGAGATGCCAGCTCCTTTCATTCAGTCAGTAGCTTCAATCATTTCTGGACGTTTTTCAATGGCAAAAATCAATGAATATTGTAAATGCACAAACAGTAATTTCTCCGCATTGCAAGGTGCAATTCTGAAATTTTTTGCTTTTTCCTGCTCCTCTTAGCATGATAAAGAAGATTCAAAGAGAGTGAGATGCCAGCTCCTTTCATTCAGTCAGTAGCTTCAAACATTTCTGGTATATGAATAACATGATGTTTTTCAATGGCAAAAATCAATGAATATTGTAAATGCACAAACAGTAATTTCTCCGCATTGCAAGGTGCAATTCTGAAATTTTTTGCTTTTTCCTGCTCCTCTTAGCATGATAAAGAAGATTCAAAGAGAGTGAGATGCCAGCTCCTTTCATTCAGTCAGTAGCTTCAATCATTTCTGGAAGTTTTTCAATGGCAAAAATCAATGAATATTGTAAA
Organism: Phyllobates terribilis; assembly: GCF_046119375.1. Lineage (NCBI taxonomy): Eukaryota > Metazoa > Chordata > Amphibia > Anura > Dendrobatidae > Phyllobates > Phyllobates terribilis. The sequence goes on along the minus strand of NW_027364915.1, from coordinate 56,000 downwards.
TGCACAAACAGTAATTTCTCCGCATTGCAAGGTGCAATTCTGAAATTTTTTGCTTTTTCCTGCTCCTCTTAGCATGATAAAGAAGATTCAAAGAGAGTGAGATGCCAGCTCCTTTCATTCAGTCAGTAGCTTCAATCATTTCTGGACGTTTTTCAATGGCAAAAATCAATGAATATTGTAAATGCACAAACAGTAATTTCTCCGCATTGCAAGGTGCAATTCTGAAATTTTTTGCTTTTTCCTGCTCCTCTTAGCATGATAAAGAGATTCAAAGAGAGTGAGATGCCAGCTCCTTTCATTCAGTCAGTAGCTTCAAACATTTCTGGTATATGAATAACATGATGTTTTTCAATGGTAAAAATCAATGAATATTGTAAATGCACAAACAGTAATTTCTCCGCATTGCAAGGTGCAATTCTGAAATTTTTTGCTTTTTCCTGCTCCTCTTAGCATGATAAAGAAGATTCAAAGAGAGTGAGATGCCAGCTCCTTTCATTCAGTCAGTAGCTTCAATCATTTCTGGTATATGAATAACATGATGTTTTTCAATGGCAAAAATCAATGAATATTGTAAATGCACAAACAGTAATTTATCCGCATTGCAAGGTGCAATTCTGAAATTTTTTGCTTTTTCCTGCTCCTCTTAGCATGATAAAGAAGATTCAAAGAGAGTGAGATGCCAGCTCCTTTCATTCAGTCAGTAGCTTCAAACATTTCTGGTATATGAATAACATGATGTTTTTCAATGGCAAAAATCAATGAATATTGTAAATGCACAAACAGTAATTTCTCCACATTGCAAGGTGCAATTCTGAAATTTTTTGCTTTTTCCTGCTCCTCTTAGCATGATAAATAAGATTCAAAGAGAGTGAGATGCCAGCTCCTTTCATTCAGTCAGTAGCTTCAATCATTTCTGGAAGTTTTTCAATGGCAAAAATCAATGAATATTGTAAATGCACAAACAGTAATTTCTCCGCATTGCAAGGTGCAATTCTGAAATTTTTTGCTTTTTCCTGCTCCTCTTAGCATGATAAAGAAGATTCAAAGAGAGTGAGATGCCAGCTCCTTTCATTCAGTCAGTAGCTTCAATCATTTCTGGACGTTTTTCAATGGCAAAAATCAATGAATATTGTAAATGCACAAACAGTAATTTCTCCGCATTGCAAGGTGCAATTCTGAAATTTTTTGCTTTTTCCTGCTCCTCTTAGCATGATAAAGAAGATTCAAAGAGAGTGAGATGCCAGCTCCTTTCATTCAGTCAGTAGCTTCAATCATTTCTGGAAGTTTTTCAATGGCAAAAATTAATGAATATTGTATATGCACAAACAGTAATTTCTCCGCATTGCAAGGTGCAATTCTGAAATTTTTTGCTTTTTCCTGCTCCTCTTAGCATGATAAAGAAGATTCAAAGAGAGTGAGATGCCAGCTCCTTTCATTCAGTCAGTAGCTTCAATCATTTCTGGACGTTTTTCAATGGCAAAAATCAATGAATATTGTAAATGCACAAACAGTAATTTCTCCGCATTGCAAGGTGCAATTCTGAAATTTTTTGCTTTCTCCTGCTCCTCTTAGCATGATAAAGAAGATTCAAAGAGAGTGAGATGCCAGCTCCTTTCATTCAGTCAGTAGCTTCAATCATTTCTGGACGTTTTTCAATGGCAAAAATCAGTGAATATTGTAAATGCACAAACAGTAATTTCTCCGCATTGCAAGGTGCAATTCTGAAATTTTTTGCTTTTTCCTGCTCCTCTTAGCATGATAAAGAAGATTCAAAGAGAGTGAGATGCCAGCTCCTTTCATTCAGTCAGTAGCTTCAAACATTTCTGGTATATGAATAACATGATGTTTTTCAATGGCAAAAATCAATGAATATTGTAAATGCACAAACAGTAATTTCTCCGCATTGCAAGGTGCAATTCTGAAATTTTTTGCTTTTTCCTGCTCCTCTTAGCATGATAAAGAAGATTCAAAGAGAGTGAGATGCCAGCTCCTTTCATTCAGTCAGTAGCTTCAATCATTTCTGGACGTTTTTCAATGGCAAAAATCAATGAATATTGTAAATGCACAAACAGTAATTTCTCCGCATTGCAAGGTGCAATTCTGAAATTTTTTGCTTTTTCCTGCTCCTCTTAGCATGATAAAGAAGATTCAAAGAGAGTGAGATGCCAGCTCCTTTCATTCAGTCAGTAGCTTCAATCATTTCTGGACGTTTTTCAATGGCAAAAATCAATGAATATTGTAAATGCACAAACAGTAATTTCTCCGCATTGCAAGGTGCAATTCTGAAATTTTTTGCTTTTTCCTGCTCCTCTTAGCATGATAAAGAAGATTCAAAGAGAGTGAGATGCCAGCTCCTTTCAATCAGTCAGTAGCTTCAATCATTTCTGGAAGTTTTTCAATGGCAAAAATTAATGAATATTGTAAATGCACAAACAGTAATTTCTCCGCATTGCAAGGTGCAATTCTGAAATTTTTTGCTTTTTCCTGCTCCTCTTAGCATGATAAAGAAGATTCAAAGAGAGTGAGATGCCAGCTCCTTTCATTCAGTCAGTAGCTTCAATCATTTCTGGATGTTTTTCAATGGCAAAAATCAATGAATATTGTAAATGCACAAACAGTAATTTCTCCGCATTGCAAGGTGCAATTCTGAAATTTTTTGCTTTTTCCTGCTCCTCTTAGCATGATAAAGAAGATTCAAAGAGAGTGAGATGCCAGCTCCTTTCATTCAGTCAGTAGCTTCAATCATTTCTGGACGTTTTTCAATGGCAAAAATCAGTGAATATTGTAAATGAACAAACAGTAATTTCTCCGCATTGCAAGGTGCAATTCTGAAATTTTTTGCTTTTTCCTGCTCCTCTTAGCATGATAAAGAAGATTCAAAGAGAGTGAGATGCCAGCTCCTTTCATTCAGTCAGTAGCTTCAAACATTTCTGGTATATGAATAACATGATGTTTTTCAATGGCAAAAATCAATGAATATTGTAAATGCACAAACAGTAATTTCTCCGCATTGCAAGGTGCAATTCTGAAATTTTTTGCTTTTTCCTGCTCTTCTTAGCATGATAAAGAAGATTCAAAGAGAGTGAGATGCCAGCTCCTTTCATTCAGTCAGTAGCTTCAATCATTTCTGGACGTTTTTCAATGGCAAAAATCAATGAATATTGTAAATGCACAAACAGTAATTTCTCCGCATTGCAAGGTGCAATTCTGAAATTTTTTGCTTTTTCCTGCTCCTCTTAGCATGATAAAGAAGATTCAAAGAGAGTGAGATGCCAGCTCCTTTCATTCAGTCAGTAGCTTCAATCATTTCTGGAAGTTTTTCAATGGCAAAAATCAATGAATATTGTAAATGCACAAACAGTAATTTCTCCGCATTGCAAGGTGCAATTCTGAAATTTTTTGCTTTTTCCTGCTCCTCTTAGCATGATAAAGAAGATTCAAAGAGAGTGAGATGCCAGCTCCTTTCATTCAGTCAGTAGCTTCAATCATTTCTGGACGTTTTTCAATGGCAAAAATCAATGAATATTGTAAATGCACAAACAGTAATTTCTCCGCATTGCAAGGTGCAATTCTGAAATTTTTTGCTTTTTCCTGCTCCTCTTAGCATGATAAAGAAGATTCAAAGAGAGTGAGATGCCAGCTCCTTTCATTCAGTCAGTAGCTTCAATCATTTCTGGAAGTTTTTCAATGGCAAAAATTAATGAATATTGTAAATGCACAAACAGTAATTTCTCCGCATTGCAAGGTGCAATTCTGAAATTTTTTGCTTTTTCCTGCTCCTCTTAGCATGATAAAGAAGATTCAAAGAGAGTGAGATGCCAGCTCCTTTCATTCAGTCAGTAGCTTCAATCATTTCTGGACGTTTTTCAATGGCAAAAATCAATGAATATTGTAAATGCACAAACAGTAATTTCTCCGCATTGCAAAGTGCAATTCTGAAATTTTTTGCTTTTTCCTGCTCCTCTTAGCATGATAAAGAAGATTCAAAGAGAGTGAGATGCCAGCTCCTTTCATTCAGTCAGTAGCTTCAATCATTTCTGGACGTTTTTCAATGGCAAAAATCAGTGAATATTGTAAATGCACAAACAGTAATTTCTCCGCATTGCAAGGTGCAATTCTGAAATTTTTTGCTTTTTCCTGCTCCTCTTAGCATGATAAAGAAGATTCAAAGAGAGTGAGATGCCAGCTCCTTTCATTCAGTCAGTAGCTTCAAACATTTCTGGTATATGAATAACATGATGTTTTTCAATGGCAAAAATCAATGAATATTGTAAATGCACAAACAGTAATTTCTCCGCATTGCAAGGTGCAATTCTGAAATTTTTTGCTTTTTCCTGCTCCTCTTAGCATGATAAAGAAGATTCAAAGAGAGTGAGATGCCAGCTCCTTTCATTCAGTCAGTAGCTTCAATCATTTCTGGACATTTTTCAATGGCAAAAATCAATGAATATTGTAAATGCACAAAACAGTAATTTCTCCGCATTGCAAGGTGCAATTCTGAAATTTTTTGCTTTTTCCTGCTCCTCTTAGCATGATAAAGAAGATTCAAAGAGAGTGAGATGCCAGCTCCTTTCATTCAGTCAGTAGCTTCAAACATTTCTGGTATATGAATAACATGATGTTTTTCAATGGCAAAAATCAATGAATATTGTAAATGCACAAACAGTAATTTCTCCGCATTGCAAGGTGCAATTCTGAAATTTTTTGCTTTTTCCTGCTCCTCTTAGCATGATAAAGAAGATTCAAAGAGAGTGAGATGCCAGCTCCTTTCATTCAGTCAGTAGCTTCAATCATTTCTGGACGTTTTTCAATGGCAAAAATCAATGAATATTGTAAATGCACAAACAGTAATTTCTCCGCATTGCAAGGTGCAATTCTGAAATTTTTTGCTTTTTCCTGCTCCTCTTAGCATGATAAAGAAGATTCAAAGAGAGTGAGATGCCAGCTCCTTTCATTCAGTCAGTAGCTTCAATCATTTCTGGAAGTTTTTCAATGGCAAAAATCAATGAATATTGTAAATGCACAAACAGTAATTTCTCCGCATTGCAAGGTGCAATTCTGAAATTTTTTGCTTTTTCCTGCTCCTCTTAGCATGATAAAGAAGATTCAAAGAGAGTGAGATGCCAGCTCCTTTCATTCAGTCAGTAGCTTCAATCATTTCTGGACGTTTTTCAATGGCAAAAATCAATGAATATTGTAAATGCACAAACAGTAATTTCTCCGCATTGCAAGGTGCAATTCTGAAATTTTTTGCTTTTTCCTGCTCCTCTTAGCATGATAAAGAAGATTCAAAGAGAGTGAGATGCCAGCTCCTTTCATTCAGTCAGTAGCTTCAAACATTTCTGGTATATGAATAACATGATGTTTTTCAATGGCAAAAATCAATGAATATTGTAAATGCACAAACAATAATTTCTCCGCATTGCAAGGTGCAATTCTGAATTTTTTTGCTTTTTCCTGCTCCTCTTAGCATGATAAAGAAGATTCAAAGAGAGTGAGATGCCAGCTCCTTTCATTCAGTCAGTAGCTTCAATCATTTCTGGACGTTTTTCAATGGCAAAAATCAATGAATATTGTAAATGCACAAACAGTAATTTCTCCGCATTGCAAGGTGCAATTCTGAAATTTTTTGCTTTTTCCTGCTCCTCTTAGCATGATAAAGAAGATTCAAAGAGAGTGAGATGCCAGCTCCTTTCATTCAGTCAGTAGCTTCAATCATTTCTGGACGTTTTTCAATGGCAAAAATCAATGAATATTGTAAATGCACAAACAGTAATTTCTCCGCATGGCAAGGTGCAATTCTGAAATTTTTTGCTTTTTCCTGCTCCTCTTAGCATGATAAAGAAGATTCAAAGAGAGTGAGATGCCAGCTCCTTTCATTCAGTCAGTAGCTTCAAACATTTCTGGTATATGAATAACATGATGTTTTTCAATGGCAAAAATCAATGAATATTGTAAATGCACAAACAGTAATTTCTCCGCATTGCAAGGTGCAATTCTGAAATTTTTTGCTTTTTCCTGCTCCTCTTAGCATGATAAAGAAGATTCAAAGAGAGTGAGATGCCAGCTCCTTTCATTCAGTCAGTAGCTTCAATCATTTCTGGAAGTTTTTCAATGGCAAAAATCAATGAATATTGTAAATGCACAAACAGTAATTTCTCCGCATTGCAAGGTGCAATTCTGAAATTTTTTGCTTTTTCCTGCTCCTCTTAGCATGATAAAGAAGATTCAAAGAGAGTGAGATGCCAGCTCCTTTCATTCAGTCAGTAGCTTCAATCATTTCTGGACGTTTTTCAATGGCAAAAATCAATGAATATTGTAAATGCACAAACAGTAATTTCTCCGCATTGCAAGGTGCAATTCTGAAATTTTTTGCTTTTTCCTGCTCCTCTTAGCATGATAAAGAAGATTTAAAGAGAGTGAGATGCCAGCTCCTTTCATTCAGTCAGTAGCTTCAATCATTTCTGGAAGTTTTTCAATGGCAAAAATTAATGAATATTGTAAATGCACAAACAGTAATTTCTCCGCATTGCAAGGTGCAATTCTGAAATTTTTTGCTTTTTCCTGCTCCTCTTAGCATGATAAAGAAGATTCAAAGAGAGTGAGATGCCAGCTCCTTTCATTCAGTCAGTAGCTTCAATCATTTCTGGACGTTTTTCAATGGCAAAAATCAATGAATATTGTAAATGCACAAACAGTAATTTCTCCGCATTGCAAGGTGCAATTCTGAAATTTTTTGCTTTTTCCTGCTCCTCTTAGCATGATAAAGAAGATTCAAAGAGAGTGAGATGCCAGCTCCTTTCATTCAGTCAGTAGCTTCAATCATTTCTGGACGTTTTTCAATGGCAAAAATCAGTGAATATTGTAAATGCACAAACAGTAATTTCTCCGCATTGCAAGGTGCAATTCTGAAATTTTTTGCTTTTTCCTGCTCCTCTTAGCATGATAAAGAAGATTCAAAGAGAGTGAGATGCCAGCTCCTTTCATTCAGTCAGTAGCTTCAAACATTTCTGGTATATGAATAACATGATGTTTTTCAATGGCAAAAATCAATGAATATTGTAAATGCACAAACAGTAATTTCTCCGCATTGCAAGGTGCAATTCTGAAATTTTTTGCTTTTTCCTGCTCCTCTTAGCATGATAAAGAAGATTCAAAGAGAGTGAGATGCCAGCTCCTTTCATTCAGTCAGTAGCTTCAATCATTTCTGGACGTTTTTCAATGGCAAAAATCAATGAATATTGTAAATGCACAAACAGTAATTTCTCCGCATTGCAAGGTGCAATTCTGAAATTTTTTGCTTTTTCCTGCTCCTCTTAGCATGATAAAGAAGATTCAAAGAGAGTGAGATGCCAGCTCCTTTCATTCAGTCAGTAGCTTCAATCATTTCTGGAAGTTTTTCAATGGCAAAAATCAATGAATATTGTAAATGCACAAACAGTAATTTCTCCGCATTGCAAGGTGCAATTCTGAAATTTTTTGCTTTTTCCTGCTCCTCTTAGCATGATAAAGAAGATTCAAAGAGAGTGAGATGCCAGCTCCTTTCATTCAGTCAGTAGCTTCAATCATTTCTGGACGTTTTTCAATGGCAAAAATCAATGAATATTGTAAATGCACAAACAGTAATTTCTCCGCATTGCAAGGTGCAATTCTGAAATTTTTTGCTTTTTCCTGCTCCTCTTAGCATGACAAAGAAGATTCAAAGAGAGTGAGATGCCAGCTCCTTTCATTCAGTCAGTAGCTTCAATCATTTCTGGAAGTTTTTCAATGGCAAAAATTAATGAATATTGTAAATGCACAAACAGTAATTTCTCCGCATTGCAAGGTGCAATTCTGAAATTTTTTGCTTTTTCCTGCTCCTCTTAGCATGATAAAGAAGATTCAAAGAGAGTGAGATGCCAGCTCCTTTCATTCAGTCAGTAGCTTCAATCATTTCTGGACGTTTTTCAATGGCAAAAATCAATGAATATTGTAAATGCACAAACAGTAATTTCTCCGCATTGCAAGGTGCAATTCTGAAATTTTTTGCTTTTTCCTGCTCCTCTTAGCATGATAAAGAAGATTCAAAGAGAGTGAGATGCCAGCTCCTTTCATTCAGTCAGTAGCTTCAAACATTTCTGGTATATGAATAACATGATGTTTTTCAATGGCAAAAATCAATGAATATTGTAAATGCACAAACAGTAATTTCTCCGCATTGCAAGGTGCAATTCTGAAATTTTTTGCTTTTTCCTGCTCCTCTTAGCATGATAAAGAAGATTCAAAGAGAGTGAGATGCCAGCTCCTTTCATTCAGTCAGTAGCTTCAATCATTTCTGGACATTTTTCAATGGCAAAAATCAATCAATATTGTAAATGCACAAAACAGTAATTTCTCCGCATTGCAAGGTGCAATTCTGAAATTTTTTGCTTTTTCCTGCTCCTCTTAGCATGATAAAGAAGATTCAAAGAGAGTGAGATGCCAGCTCCTTTCATTCAGTCAGTAGCTTCAAACATTTCTGGTATATGAATAACATGATGTTTTTCAATGGCAAAAATCAATGAATATTGTAAATGCACAAACAGTAATTTCTCCGCATTGCAAGGTGCAATTCTGAAATTTTTTGCTTTTTCCTGCTCCTCTTAGCATGATAAAGAAGATTCAAAGAGAGTGAGATGCCAGCTCCTTTCATTCAGTCAGTAGCTTCAATCATTTCTGGACGTTTTTCAATGGCAAAAATCAATGAATATTGTAAATGCACAAACAGTAATTTCTCCGCATTGCAAGGTGCAATTCTGAAATTTTTTGCTTTTTCCTGCTCCTCTTAGCATGATAAAGAAGATTCAAAGAGAGTGAGATGCCAGCTCCTTTCATTCAGTCAGTAGCTTCAATCATTTCTGGACGTTTTTCAATGGCAAAAATCAATGAATATTGTAAATGCACAAACAGTAATTTCTCCGCATTGCAAGGTGCAATTCTGAAATTTTTTGCTTTTTCCTGCTCCTCTTAGCATGATAAAGAAGATTCAAAGAGAGTGAGATGCCAGCTCCTTTCATTCAGTCAGTAGCTTCAATCATTTCTGGAAGTTTTTCAATGGCAAAAATTAATGAATATTGTAAATGCACAAACAGTAATTTCTCCGCATTGCAAGGTGCAATTCTGAAATTTTTTGCTTTTTCCTGCTCCTCTTAGCATGATAAAGAAGATTCAAAGAGAGTGAGATGCCAGCTCCTTTCATTCAGTCAGTAGCTTCAATCATTTCTGGACGTTTTTCAATGGCAAAAATCAATGAATATTGTAAATGCACAAACAGTAATTTCTCCGCATTGCAAGGTGCAATTCTGAAATTTTTTGCTTTTTCCTGCTCCTCTTAGCATGATAAAGAAGATTCAAAGAGAGTGAGATGCCAGCTCCTTTCATTCAGTCAGTAGCTTCAATCATTTCTGGACGTTTTTCAATGGCAAAAATCAGTGAATATTGTAAATGCACAAACAGTAATTTCTCCGCATTGCAAGGTGCAATTCTGAAATTTTTTGCTTTTTCCTGCTCCTCTTAGCATGATAAAGAAGATTCAAAGAGAGTGAGATGCCAGCTCCTTTCATTCAGTCAGTAGCTTCAAACATTTCTGGTATATGAATAACATGTTTTTCAATGGCAAAAATCAATGAATATTGTAAATGCACAAACAGTAATTTCTCCGCATTGCAAGGTGCAATTCTGAAATTTTTTGCTTTTTCCTGCTCCTCTTAGCATGATAAAGAAGATTCAAAGAGAGTGAGATGCCAGCTCCTTTCATTCAGTCAGTAGCTTCAATCATTTCTGGACGTTTTTCAATGGCAAAAATCAATAAATATTGTAAATGCACAAACAGTAATTTCTCCGCATTGCAAGGTGCAATTCTGAAATTTTTTGCTTTTTCCTGCTCCTCTTAGCATGATAAAGAAGATTCAAAGAGAGTGAGATGCCAGCTCCTTTCATTCAGTCAGTAGCTTCAATCATTTCTGGAAGTTTTTCAATGGCAAAAATCAATGAATATTGTAAATGCACAAACAGTAATTTCTCCGCATTGCAAGGTGCAATTCTGAAATTTTTTGCTTTTTCCTGCTCCTCTTAGCATGATAAAGAAGATTCAAAGAGAGTGAGATGCCAGCTCCTTTCATTCAGTCAGTAGCTTCAATCATTTCTGGACGTTTTTCAATGGCAAAAATCAATGAATATTGTAAATGCACAAACAGTAATTTCTCCGCATTGCAAGGTGCAATTCTGAAATTTTTTGCTTTTTCCTGCTCCTCTTAGCATGATAAAGAAGATTCAAAGAGAGTGAGATGCCAGCTCCTTTCATTCAGTCAGTAGCTTCATTCATTTCTGGAAGTTTTTCAATGGCAAAAATTAATGAATATTGTAAATGCACAAACAGTAATTTCTCCGCATTGCAAGGTGAAATTCTGAAATTTTTTGCTTTTTCCTGCTCCTCTTAGCATGATAAAGAAGATTCAAAGAGAGTGAGATGCCAGCTCCTTTCATTCAGTCAGTAGCTTCAATCATTTCTGGACGTTTTTCAATGGCAAAAATCAATGAATATTGTAAATGCACAAACAGTAATTTCTCCGCATTGCAAGGTGCAATTCTGAAATTTTTTGCTTTTTCCTGCTAATCTTAGCATGATAAAGAAGATTCAAAGAGAGTGAGATGCCAGCTCCTTTCATTCAGTCAGTAGCTTCAATCATTTCTGGACGTTTTTCAATGGCAAAAATCAGTGAATATTGTAAATGCACAAACAGTAATTTCTCCGCATTGCAAGGTGCAATTCTGAAATTTTTTGCTTTTTCCTGCTCCTCTTAGCATGATAAAGAAGATTCAAAGAGAGTGAGATGCCAGCTCCTTTCATTCAGTCAGTAGCTTCAAACATTTCTGGTATATGAATAACATGATGTTTTTCAATGGCAAAAATCAATGAATATTGTAAATGCACAAACAGTAATTTCTCCGCATTGCAAGGTGCAATTCTGAAATTTTTTGCTTTTTCCTGCTCCTCTTAGCATGATAAAGAAGATTCAAAGAGAGTGAGATGCCAGCTCCTTTCATTCAGTCAGTAGCTTCAATCATTTCTGGACATTTTTCAATGGCAAAAATCAATGAATATTGTAAATGCACAAAACAGTAATTTCTCCGCATTGCAAGGTGCAATTCTGAAATTTTTTGCTTTTTCCTGCTCCTCTTAGCATGATAAAGAAGATTCAAAGAGAGTGAGATGCCAGCTCCTTTCATTCAGTCAGTAGCTTCAAACATTTCTGGTATATGAATAACATGATGTTTTTCAATGGCAAAAATCAATGAATATTGTAAATGCACAAACAGTAATTTCTCCGCATTGCAAGGTGCAATTCTGAAATTTTTTGCTTTTTCCTGCTCCTCTTAGCATGATAAAGAAGATTCAAAGAGAGTGAGATGCCAGCTCCTTTCATTCAGTCAGTAGCTTCAATCATTTCTGGACGTTTTTCAATGGCAAAAATCAATGAATATTGTAAATGCACAAACAGTAATTTCTCCGCATTGCAAGGTGCAATTCTGAAATTTTTTGCTTTTTCCTGCTCCTCTTAGCATGATAAAGAAGATTCAAAGAGAGTGAGATGCCAGCTCCTTTCATTCAGTCAGTAGCTTCAATCATTTCTGGAAGTTTTTCAATGGCAAAAATCAATGAATATTGTAAATGCACAAACAGTAATTTCTCCGCATTGCAAGGTGCAATTCTGAAATTTTTTGCTTTTTCCTGCTCCTCTTAGCATGATAAAGAAGATTCAAAGAGAGTGAGATGCCAGCTCCTTTCATTCAGTCAGTAGCTTCAATCATTTCTGGACGTTTTTCAATGGCAAAAATCAATGAATATTGTAAATGCACAAACAGTAATTTCTCCGCATTGCAAGGTGCAATTCTGAAATTTTTTGCTTTTTCCTGCTCCTCTTAGCATGATAAAGAAGATTCAAAGAGAGTGAGATGCCAGCTCCTTTCATTCAGTCAGTAGCTTCAAACATTTCTGGTATATGAATAACATGATGTTTTTCAATGGCAAAAATCAATGAATATTGTAAATGCACAAACAATAATTTCTCCGCATTGCAAGGTGCAATTCTGAAATTTTTTGCTTTTTCCTGCTCCTCTTAGCATGATAAAGAAGATTCAAAGAGAGTGAGATGCCAGCTCCTTTCATTCAGTCAGTAGCTTCAATCATTTCTGGACGTTTTTCAATGGCAAAAATCAATGAATATTGTAAATGCACAAACAGTAATTTCTCCGCATTGCAAGGTGCAATTCTGAAATTTTTTGCTTTTTCCTGCTCCTCTTAGCATGATAAAGAAGATTCAAAGAGAGTGAGATGCCAGCTCCTTTCATTCAGTCAGTAGCTTCAATCATTTCTGGACGTTTTTCAATGGCAAAAATCAATGAATATTGTAAATGCACAAACAGTAATTTCTCCGCATTGCAAGGTGCAATTCTGAAATTTTTTGCTTTTTCCTGCTCCTCTTAGCATGATAAAGAAGATTCAAAGAGAGTGAGATGCCAGCTCCTTTCATTCAGTCAGTAGCTTCAAACATTTCTGGTATATGAATAACATGATGTTTTTCAATGGCAAAAATCAATGAATATTGTAAATGCACAAACAGTAATTTCTCCGCATTGCAAGGTGCAATTCTGAAATTTTTTGCTTTTTCCTGCTCCTCTTAGCATGGTAAAGAAGATTCAAAGAGAGTGAGATGCCAGCTCCTTTCATTCAGTCAGTAGCTTCAATCATTTCTGGACGTTTTTCAATGGCAAAAATCAATGAATATTGTAAATGCACAAACAGTAATTTCTCCGCATTGCAAGGTGCAATTCTGAAATTTTTTGCTTTTTCCTGCTCCTCTTAGCATGATAAAGAAGATTCAAAGAGAGTGAGATGCCAGCTGCTTTCATTCAGTCAGTAGCTTCAAACATTTCTGGTATATGAATAACATGATGTTTTTCAATGGCAAAAATCAATGAATATTGTAAATGCACAAACAGTAATTTCTCCGCATTGCAAGGTGCAATTCTGAAATTTTTTGCTTTTTCCTGCTCCTCTTAGCATGATAAAGAAGATTCAAAGAGAGTGAGATGCCAGCTCCTTTCGTTCAGTCAGTAGCTTCAATCATTTCTGGACGTTTTTCAATGGCAAAAATCATTGAATATTGTAAATGCACAAACAGTAACTTCTCCGCATTGCAAGGTGCAATTCTGAAATTTTTTACTTTTTCCTGCTCCTCTTAGCATGATAAAGAAGATTCAAAGAGAGTGAGATGTCAGCTCCTTTCATTCAGTCAGTAGCTTCAATCATTTCTGGTATATGAATAACATGATGTTTTTCAATGGCAAAAATCAATGAATATTGTAAATGCACAAACAGTAATTTCTCCGCATTGCAAGGTGAAATTCTGAAATTTTTTGCTTTTTCCTGCTCCTCTTAGCATGATAAACAAGATTCAAAGAGAGTGAGATAACAGCTCCTTTCATTCAGTCAGTAGCTTCAATCATTTCTGGACGTTTTTCAATGGCAAAAATCAATGAATATTGTAAATGCACAAACAGTAATTTCTCCGCATTGCAAGGTGCAATTCTGAAATTTTTTGCTTTTTCCTGCTCCTCTTAGCATGATAAAGAAGATTCAAAGAGAGTGAGATGCCAGCTCCTTTCATTCAGTCAGTAGCTTCAATCATTTCTGGACGTTTTTCAATTGCAAAAATCAATGAATATTGTAAATGCACAAACAGTAATTTCTCCGCATTGCAAGGTGCAATTCTGAAATTTTTTGCTTTTTCCTGCTCCTCTTAGCATGATAAAGAAGATTCAAAGAGAGTGAGATGCCAGCTACTTTCATTCAGTCAGTAGCTTCAATCATTTCTGGTATATGAATAACATGATGTTTTTCAATGGCAAAAATCAATGAATATTGTAAATGCACAAACAGTAATTTCTCCGCATTGCAAGGTGCAATTCTGAAATTTTTTGCTTTATCCTGCTCCTCTTAGCATGATAAAGAAGATTCAAAGAGAGTGAGATGCCAGCTCCTTTCATTCAGTCAGTAGCTTCAATCATTTCTGGAAGTTTTTCAATGGCAAAAATCAATGAATATTGTAAATGCACAAACAGTAATTTCTCCGCATTGCAAGGTGCAATTCTGAAATTTTTTGCTTTTTCCTGCTCCTCTTAGCATGATAAAGAAGATTCAAAGAGAGTGAGGTGCCAGCTCCTTTCATTCAGTCAGTAGCTTCAATCGTTTCTGGTATATGAATAACATGATGTTTTTCAATGGCAAAAATCAATGAATTTTGTAAATGCACAAACAGTAATTTCTCCGCATTGCAAGGTGCAATTCTGAAATTTTTTGCTTTTTCCTGCTCCTCTTAGCATGATAAAGAAGATTCAAAGAGAGTGAGATGCCAGCTCCTTTCATTCAGTCAGTAGATTCAATCATTTCTGGACGTTTTTCAATGGCAAAAATCAATGAATATTGTAAATGCACAAACTCTAATTTCTCCGCATTGCAAGGTGCAATTCTGAAATTTTTTGCTTTTTCCTGCTCCTCTTAGCATGATAAAGAAGATTCAAAGAGAGTGAGATGCCAGCTCCTTTCATTCAGTCAGTAGCTTCAAACATTTCTGGTATATGAATAACATGATGTTTTTCAATGGCAAAAATCAATGAATATTGTAAATGCACAAACAGTAATTTCTCCGCATTGCAAGGTGCAATTCTGAAATTTTTTGCTTTTTCCTGCTCCTCTTAGCATGTTAAAGAAGATTCAAAGAGAGTGAGATGCCAGCTCCTTTCGGTCAGTCAGTAGCTTCAATCATTTCTGGACGTTTTTCAATGGTAAAAATCAATGAATATTGTAAATGCACAAACAGTAATTTCTCCGCATTGCAAGGTGCAATTCTGAAATTTTTTGCTTTTTCCTGCTCCTCTTAGCATCATAAAGAAGATTCAAAGAGAGTGAGATGCCAGCTCCTTTCATTCAGTCAGTAGCTTCAAACATTTCTGGTATATGAATAACATGATGTTTTTCAATGGCAAAAATCAATGAATATTGTAAATGCACAAACAGTAATTTCTCCGCATTGCAAGGTGCAATTCTGAAATTTTTTGCTTTTTCCTGCTCCTCTTAGCATGATAAAGAAGATTCAAAGAGAGTGAGATGCCAGCTCCTTTCATTCAGTCAGTAGCTTCAATCATTTCTGCACGTTTTTCAATGGCAAAAATCAATGAATATTGTAAATGCACAAACAGTAATTTCTCCGCATTGCAAGGTGCAATTCTGAAATTTTTTGCTTTTTCCTGCTCCTCTTAGCATGATAAAGAAGATTCAAAGAGAGTGAGATGCCAGCTCCTTTCATTCAGTCAGTAGCTTCAAACATTTCTGGTATATGAATAACATGATGTTTTTCAATGGCAAAAATCAATGAATATTGTAAATGCACAAACAATAATTTCTCCGCATTGCAAGGTGCAATTCTGAAATTTTTTGCTTTTTCCTGCTCCTCTTAGCATGATAAAGAAGATTCAAAGAGAGTGAGATGCCAGCTCCTTTCATTCAGTCAGTAGCTTCAATCATTTCTGGACGTTTTTCAATGGCAAAAATCAATGAATATTGTAAATGCACAAACAGTAATTTCTCCGCATTGCAAGGTGCAATTCTGAAATTTTTTGCTTTTTCCTGCTCCTCTTAGCATGATAAAGAAGATTCAAAGAGAGTGAGATGCCAGCTCCTTTCATTCAGTCAGTAGCTTCAATCATTTCTGGACGTTTTTCAATGGCAAAAATCAATGAATATTGTAAATGCACAAACAGTAATTTCTCCGCATTGCAAGGTGCAATTCTGAAATTTTTTGCTTTTTCCTGCTCCTCTTAGCATGATAAAGAAGATTCAAAGAGAGTGAGATGCCAGCTCCTTTCATTCAGTCAGTAGCTTCAAACATTTCTGGTATATGAATACCATGATGTTTTTCAATGGCAAAAATCAATGAATATTGTAAATGCACAAACAGTAATTTCTCCGCATTGCAAGGTGCAATTCTGAAATTTTTTGCTTTTTCCTGCTCCTCTTAGCATGATAAAGAAGATTCAAAGAGAGTGAGATGCCAGCTCCTTTCATTCAGTCAGTAGCTTCAATCATTTCTGGACGTTTTTCAATGGCAAAAATCAATGAATATTGTAAATGCACAAACAGTAATTTCTCCGCATTGCAAGGTGCAATTCTGAAATTTTTTGCTTTTTCCTGCTCCTCTTAGCATGATAAAGAAGATTCAAAGAGAGTGAGATGCCAGCTGCTTTCATTCAGTCAGTAGCTTCAAACATTTCTGGTATATGAATAACATGATGTTTTTCAATGGCAAAAATCAATGAATATTGTAAATGCACAAACAGTAATTTCTCCGCATTGCAAGGTGCAATTCTGAAATTTTTTGCTTTTTCCTGCTCCTCTTAGCATGATAAAGAAGATTCAAAGAGAGTGAGATGCCAGCTCCTTTCGTTCAGTCAGTAGCTTCAATCATTTCTGGACGTTTTTCAATGGCAAAAATCATTGAATATTGTAAATGCACAAACAGTAATTTCTCCGCATTGCAAGGTGCAATTCTGAAATTTTTTGCTTTTTCCTGCTCCTCTTAGCATGATAAAGAAGATTCAAAGAGAGTGAGATGCCAGCTCCTTTCATTCAGTCAGTAGCTTCAATCATTTCTGGACGTTTTTCAATTGCAAAAATCAATGAATATTGTAAATGCACAAACAGTAATTTCTCCGCATTGCAAGGTGCAATTCTGAAATTTTTTGCTTTTTCCTGCTCCTCTTAGCATGATAAAGAAGATTCAAAGAGAGTGAGATGCCAGCTACTTTCAATCAGTCAGTAGCTTCAATCATTTCTGGTATATGAATAACATGATGTTTTTCAATGGCAAAAATCAATGAATATTGTAAATGCACAAACAGTAATTTCTCCGCATTGCAAGGTGCAATTCTGAAATTTTTTGCTTTATCCTGCTCCTCTTAGCATGATAAAGAAGATTCAAAGAGAGTGAGATGCCAGCTCCTTTCATTCAGTCAGTAGCTTCAATCATTTCTGGAAGTTTTTCAATGGCAAAAATCAATGAATATTGTAAATGCACAAACAGTAATTTCTCCGCAATGCAAGGTGCAATTCTGAAATTTTTTGCTTTTTCCTGCTCCTCTTAGCATGATAAAGAAGATTCAAAGAGAGTGAGATGCCAGCTCCTTTCATTCAGTCAGTAGCTTCAATCATTTCTGGTATATGAATAACATGATGTTTTTCAATGGCAAAAATCAATGAATTTTGTAAATGCACAAACAGTAATTTCTCCGCATTGCAAGGTGCAATTCTGAAATTTTTTGCTTTTTCCTGCTCCTCTTAGCATGATAAAGAAGATTCAAAGAGAGTGAGATGCCAGCTCCTTTCATTCAGTCAGTAGATTCAATCATTTCTGGACGTTTTTCAATGGCAAAAATCAATGAATATTGTAAATGCACAAACACTAATTTCTCCGCATTGCAAGGTGCAATTCTGAAATTTTTTGCTTTTTCCTGCTCCTCTTAGCATGATAAAGAAGATTCAAAGAGAGTGAGATGCCAGCTCCTTTCATTCAGTCAGTAGCTTCAAACATTTCTGGTATATGAATAACATGATGTTTTTCAATGGCAAAAATCAATGAATATTGTAAATGCACAAACAGTAATTTCTCCGCATTGCAAGGTGCAATTCTGAAATTTTTTGCTTTTTCCTGCTCCTCTTAGCATGTTAAAGAAGATTCAAAGAGAGTGAGATGCCAGCTCCTTTCGGTCAGTCAGTAGCTTCAATCATTTCTGGACGTTTTTCAATGGTAAAAATCAATGAATATTGTAAATGCACAAACAGTAATTTCTCCGCATTGCAAGGCGCAATTCTGAAATTTTTTGCTTTTTCCTGCTCCTCTTAGCATGATAAAGAAGATTCAAAGAGAGTGAGATGCCAGCTCCTTTCATTCAGTCAGTAGCTTCAAACATTTCTGGTATATGAATAACATGATGTTTTTCAATGGCAAAAATCAATGAATATTGTAAATGCACAAACAGTAATTTCTCCGCATTGCAAGGTGCAATTCTGAAATTTTTTGCTTTTTCCTGCTCCTCTTAGCATGATAAAGAAGATTCAAAGAGAGTGAGATGCCAGCTCCTTTCATTCAGTCAGTAGCTTCAATCATTTCTGGACGTTTTTCAATGGCAAAAATCAATGAATATTGTAAATGCACAAACAGTAATTTCTCCGCATTGCAAGGTGCAATTCTGAAATTTTTTGCTTTTTCCTGCTCCTCTTAGCATGATAAAGAAGATTCAAAGAGAGTGAGATGCCAGCTCCTTTCATTCAGTCAGTAGCTTCAAACATTTCTGGTATATGAATAACATGATGTTTTTCAATGGCAAAAATCAATGAATATTGTAAATGCACAAACAGTAATTTCTCCGCATTGCAAGGTGCAATTCTGAAATTTTTTGCTTTTTCCTGCTCCTCTTAGCATGATAAAGAAGATTCAAAGAGAGTGAGATGCCAGCTCCTTTCATTCAGTCAGTAGCTTCAAAATTTCTGGAATATGAATAACATGATGTTTTTCAATGGCAAAAATCAATGAATATTGTAAATGCACAAACAGTAATTTCTCCGCATTGCAAGGTGCAATTCTGAAATTTTTTGCTTTTTCCTGCTCCTCTTAGCATGATAAAGAAGATTCAAAGAGAGTGAGATGCCAGCTCCTTTCATTCAGTCAGTAGCTTCAAACATTTCTGGTATATGAATAACATGATGTTTTTCAATGGCAAAAATCAATGAATATTGTAAATACACAAACAGTAATTTCTCCGCATTGCAAGGTGCAATTCTGAAACTTTTTGCTTTTTCCTGCTCCTCTTAGCATGATAAAGAAGATTCAAAGAGAGTGAGATGCCAGCTCCTTTCATTCAGTCAGTAGCTTCAATCATTTCTGGACGTTTTTCAATGGCAAAAATCAATGAATATTGTAAATGCACAAACAGTAATTTCTCCGCATTGCAAGGTGCAATTCTGAAATTTTTTGCTTTTTCCTGCTCCTCTTAGCATGATAAAGAAGATTCAAAGAGAGTGAGATGCCAGCTGCTTTCATTCAGTCAGTAGCTTCAAACATTTCTGGTATATGAATAACATGATGTTTTTCAATGGCAAAAATTTCAGAATTGCACCTTGCAATGTGGAGATATTACTGTTTGTGCATTTACAATATTCATTGATTTTTGCCATTGAAAAACGTCCAGAAATGTTTGAAGCTACTGACTGAATGAAAGGAGCTGGCATCTCACTCTCTTTGAATCTTCTTTATCATGCTAGGATTAGCAGGAAAAAGCAAAAAATTTCTGAATTGCACCTTGCAATGTGGAGATATTACTGTTTGTGCATTTACAATATTCATTGATTTTTGCCATTGAAAAACATGTTTTTCATATACCAGAAATGTTTGAAGCTACTGACTGAATGAAAGGAGCTGGCATCTCACTCTCTTTGAATCTTCTTTATCATGCTAGGATTAGCAGGAAAAAGCAAAAAATTTCAGAATTGCACCTTGCAATGTGGAGATATTACTGTTTGTGCATTTACAATATTCATTGATTTTTGCCATTGAAAAACATGTTTTTCATATACCAGAAATGTTTGAAGCTACTGACTGAATGAAAGGAGCTGGCATCTCACTCTCTTTGAATCTTCTTTATCATGCTAGGATTAACAGGAAAAAGCAAAAAATTTCAGAATTGCACCTTGCAATGTGGAGATATTACTGTTTGTGCATTTACAATATTCATTGATTTTTCCCATTGAAAAACGTCCAGAAATGTTTGAAGCTACTGACTGAATGAAAGGAGCTGGCATCTCACTCTCTTTGAATCTTCTTTATCATGCTAGGATTAGCAGGAAAAAGCAAAAAATTTCAGAATTGCACCTTGCAATGTGGAGATATTACTGTTTGTGCATTTACAATATTCATTGATTTTTGCCATTGAAAGACATGTTTTTCATATACCAGAAATGTTTGAAGCTACTGACTGAATGAAAGGAGCTGGCATCTCACTCTCTTTGAATCTTCTTTATCATGCTATGATTAGCAGGAAAAAGCAAAAAATTTCAGAATTGCACCTTACAATGTGGAGATATTACTGTTTGTGCATTTACAATATTCATTGATTTTTGCCATTGAAAAACGTGCAGAAATGTTTGAAGCTACTGACTGAATGAAAGGAGCTGGCATCTCACTCTCTTTGAATCTTCTTTATCATGCTAGGATTAGCAGGAAAAAGCAAAAAATTTCAGAATTGCACCTTGCAATGTGGAGATATTACTGTTTGTGCATTTACAATATTCATTGATTTTTGCCATTGAAAAACATGTTTTTCATATACCAGAAATGTTTGAAGCTACTGACTGAATGAAAGGAGCTGGCATCTCACTCTCTTTGAATCTTCTTTATCATGCTAGGATTAGCAGGAAAAAGCAAAAAATTTCAGAATTGCACCTTGCAATGTGGAGATATTACTGTTTGTGCATTTACAATATTCATTGATTTTTGCCATTGAAAAACGTCCAGAAATGTTTGAAGCTACTGACTGAATGAAAGGAGCTGGCATCTCACTCTCTTTGAATCTTCTTTATCATGCTAGGATTAGCAGGAAAAAGCAAAAAATTTCAGAATTGCACCTTGCAATGTGGAGATATTACTGTTTGTGCATTTACAATATTCATTGATTTTTGCCATTGAAAAACGTTTTTCATATACCAGAAATGTTTGAAGCTACTGACTGAATGAAAGGAGCTGGCATCTCACTCTCTTTGAATCTTCTTTATCATGCTAGGATTAACAGGAAAAAGCAAAAAATTTCAGAATTGCACCTTGCAATGTGGAGATATTACTGTTTGTGCATTTACAATATTCATTGATTTTTGCCATTGAAAAACGTCCAGAAATGTTTGAAGCTACTGACTGAATGAAAGGAGCAGGCATCTCACTCTCTTTGAATCTTCTTTATCATGCTAGGATTAACAGGAAAAGCTAAAAATTTCAGAATTGCACCTTGCAATGTGGAGATATTACTGTTTGTGCATTTACAATATTCATTGATTTTTGCCATTGAAAAACATGTTTTTCATATGCCAGAAATGTTTGAAGCTACTGACTGAATGAAAGGAGCTGGCATCTCACTCTCTTTGAATCTTCTTTATCATGCTAGGATTAGCAGGAAAAAGCAAAAAATTTCAGAATTGCACCTTGCAATGTGGAGATATTACTGTTTGTGCATTTACAATATTCATTGATTTTTGCCATTGAAAAACATGTTTTTCATATACCAGAAATGTTTGAAGCTACTGACTGAATGAAAGGAGCTGGCATCTCACTCTCTTTGAATCTTCTTTATCATGCTAGGATTAGCAGGAAAAAGCAAAAAATTTCAGAATTGCACCTTGCAATGTGGAGATATTACTGTTTGTGCATTTACAATATTCATTGATTTTTGCCATTGAAAAACATGTTTTTCATATACCAGAAATGTTTGAAGCTACTGACTGAATGAAAGGAGCTGGCATCTCACTCTCTTTGAATCTTCTTTATCATGCTAGGATTAACAGGAAAAAGCAAAAAATTTCAGAATTGCACCTTGCAATGTGGAGATATTACTGTTTGTGCATTTACAATATTCATTGATTTTTGCCATTGAAAAACGTCCAGAAATGTTTGAAGCTACTGACTGAAAGGAGCTGGCATCTCACTCTCTTTGAATCTTCTTTATCATGCTAGGATTAACAGGAAAAAGCTAAAAATTTCAGAATTGCACCTTGCAATGTGGAGATATTACTGTTTGTGCATTTACAATATTCATTGATTTTTGCCATTGAAAAACATGTTTTTCATATACCAGAAATGTTTGAAGCTACTGACTGAATGAAAGGAGCTGGCATCTCACTCTCTTTGAATCTTCTTTATCATGCTAGGATTAGCAGGAAAAAGCAAAAAATTTCAGAATTGCACCTTGCAATGTGGAGATATTACTGTTTGTGCATTTACAATATTCATTGATTTTTACCATTGAAAAACATGTTTTTCATATACCAGAAATGTTTGAAGCTACTGACTGAATGAAAGGAGCTGGCATCTCACTCTCTTTGAATCTTCTTTATCATGCTAGGATTAGCAGGAAAAAGCAAAAAATTTCAGAATTGCACCTTGCAATGTGGAGATATTACTGTTTGTGCATTTACAATATTCATTGATTTTTGCCATTGAAAAACATGTTTTTCATATACCAGAAATGTTTGAAGCTACTGACTGAATGAAAGAAGCTGGCATCTCACTCTCTTTGAATCTTCTTTATCATGCTAGGATTAACAGGAAAAAGCAAAAAATTTCAGAATTGCACCTTGCAATGTGGAGATATTACTGTTTGTGCATTTACAATATTCATTGATTTTTGCCATTGAAAAACGTCCAGAAATGTTTGAAGCTACTGACTGAATGAAATGAGCTGGCATCTCACTCTCTTTGAATCTTCTTTATCATGCTAGGATTATCAGGAAAAAGCAAAAAATTTCAGAATTGCACCTTGCAATGTGGAGATATTACTGTTTGTGCATTTATAATATTCATTGATTTTTGCCATTGAAAAACGTCCAGAAATGATTGAAGCTACTGACTGAACGAAAGGAGCTGGCATCTCACTCTCTTTGAATCTTCTTTATCATGCTAAGAGGAGCAGGAAAAAGCAAAAAATTTCAGAATTGCACCTTGCAATGCGGACAAATTACTGTTTGTGCATTTACAATATTCATTGATTTTTGCCATTGAAAAACATCATGTTATTCATATACCAGAAATGTTTGAAGCTACTGACTGAATGAAAGGAGCTGGCATCTCACTCTCTTTGAATCTTCTTTATCATGCTAAGAGGAGCAGGAAAAAGCAAAAAATTTCAGAATTGCACCTTGCAATGCGGAGAAATTACTGTTTGTGCATTTACAATATTCATTGATTTTTGCCATTGAAAAACGTCCAGAAATGATTGAAGCTACTGACTGAATGAAAGGAGCTGGCATCTCACTCTCTTTGAATCTTCTTTATCATGCTAAGAGGAGCAGGAAAAAGCAAAAAATTTCAGAATTGCACCTTGCAATGCGGAGAAATTACTGTTTGTGCATTTACAATATTCATTGATTTTTGCCATTGAAAAACGTCCAGAAATGATTGAAGCTACTGACTGAATGAAAGGAGCTGGCATCTCA
Organism: Phyllobates terribilis; assembly: GCF_046119375.1. Taxonomy (NCBI): domain Eukaryota; kingdom Metazoa; phylum Chordata; class Amphibia; order Anura; family Dendrobatidae; genus Phyllobates; species Phyllobates terribilis. Next base: position 32,671 of record NW_027364915.1, on the reverse strand, counting down.
CTCTCTTTGAATCTTCTTTATCATGCTAAGAGGAGCAGGAAAAAGCAAAAAATTTCAGAATTGCACCTTGCAATGCGGAGAAATTACTGTTTGTGCATTTACAATATTCATTGATTTTTGCCATTGAAAAACGTCCAGAAATGATTGAAGCTACTGACTGAATGAAAGGAGCTGGCATCTCACTCTCTTTGAATCTTCTTTATCATGCTAAGAGGAGCAGGAAAAAGCAAAAAATTTCAGAATTGCACCTTGCAATGCGGAGAAATTACTGTTTGTGCATTTACAATATTCATTGATTTTTGCCATTGAAAAACATCATGTTATTCATATACCAGAAATGATTGAAGCTACTGACTGAATGAAAGGAGCTGGCATCTCACTCTCTTTGAATCTTCTTTATCATGCTAAGAGGAGCAGGAAAAAGTAAAAAATTTCAGAATTGCACCTTGCAATGCGGAGAAATTACTGTTTGTGCATTTATAATATTCAATGATTTTTGCCATTGAAAAACGTCCAGAAATGATTGAAGCTACTGACTGAACGAAAGGAGCTGGCATCTCACTCTCTTTGAATCTTCTTTATCATGCTAAGAGGAGCAGGAAAAAGCAAAAAATTTCAGAATTGCACCTTGCAATGCGGAGAAATTACTGTTTGTGCATTTACAATATTCATTGATTTTTGCCATTGAAAAACATCATGTTATTCATATACCAGAAATGTTTGAAGCTACTGACTGAATGAAAGGAGCTGGCATCTCACTCTCTTTGAATCTTCTTTATCATGCTAAGAGGAGCAGGAAAAAGCAAAAAATTTCAGAATTGCACCTTGCAATGCGGAGAAATTACTGTTTGTGAATTTACAATATTCATTGATTTTTGCCATTGAAAAACATCCAGAAATGATTGAAGCTACTGACTGAATGAAAGGAACTGGCATCTCACTCTCTTTGAATCTTGTTTATCATGCTAAGAGGAGCAGGAAAAAGCAAAAAATTTCAGAATTGCACCTTGCAATGCGGAGAAATTACAGTTTGTGCATTTACAATATTCATTGATTTTTGCCATTGAAAAACGTCCAGAAATGATTGAAGCTACTGACTGAATGAAAGGAGCTGGCATCTCACTCTCTTTGAATCTTCTTTATCATGCTAAGAGGAGCAGGAAAAAGCAAAAAATTTCAGAATTGCACCTTGCAATGCGGAGAAATTACTGTTTGTGCATTTACAATATTCATTGATTTTTGCCATTGAAAAACATCATGTTATTCATATACCAGAAATGATTGAAGCTACTGACTGAATGAAAGGAGCTGGCATCTCACTCTCTTTGAATCTTCTTTATCATGCTAAGAGGAGCAGGAAAAAGTAAAAAATTTCAGAATTGCACCTTGCAATGCGGAGAAATTACTGTTTGTGCATTTATAATATTCAATGATTTTTGCCATTGAAAAACGTCCAGAAATGATTGAAGCTACTGACTGAACGAAAGGAGCTGGCATCTCACTCTCTTTGAATCTTCTTTATCATGCTAAGAGGAGCAGGAAAAAGCAAAAAATTTCAGAATTGCACCTTGCAATGCGGAGAAATTACTGTTTGTGCATTTACAATATTCATTGATTTTTGCCATTGAAAAACATCCAGAAATGATTGAAGCTACTGACTGAATGAAAGGAGCTGGCATCTCACTCTCTTTGAATCTTCTTTATCATGCTAAGAGGAGCAGGAAAAAGCAAAAAATTTCAGAATTGCACCTTGCAATGCGGAGAAATTACTGTTTGTGCATTTACAATATTCATTGATTTTTGCCATTGAAAAACATCATGTTATTCATATACCAGAAATGTTTGAAGCTACTGACTGAATGAAAGGAGCTGGCATCTCACTCTCTTTGAATCTTCTTTATCATGCTAAGAGGAGCAGGAAAAAGCAAAAAATTTCAGAATTGCACCTTGCAATGTGGAGAAATTACTGTTTGTGCATTTACAATATTCATTGATTTTTACCATTGAAAAACGTCCAGAAATGATTGAAGCTACTGACTGAATGAAAGTAACTGGCATCTCACTCTCTTTGAATCTTCTTTATCATGCTAAGAGGAGCAGGAAAAAGCAAAAAATTTCAGACTTGCACCTTGCAATGCGGAGAAATTACTGTTTGTGCATTTACAATATTCATTGATTTTTGCCATTGAAAAACATCATGTTATTCATATACCAGAAATGTTTGAAGCTACTGACTGAATGAAAGGAGCTGGCATCTCACTCTCTTTGAATCTTCTTTATCATGCTAAGAGGAGCAGGAAAAAGCAAAAAATTTCAGAATTGCACCTTGCAATGCGGAGAAATTACTGTTTGTGCATTTACAATATTCATTGATTTTTGCCATTGAAAAACGTCCAGAAATGATTGAAGCTACTGACTGAATGAAAGGAGCTGGCATCTCACTCTCTTTGAATCTTCTTTATCATGCTAAGAGGAGCAGGAAAAATCAAAAAATTTCAGAATTGCACCTTGCAATGCGGAGAAATTACTGTTTGTGCATTTACAATATTCATTGATTTTTGCCATTGAAAAACATGTTATTCATATACCAGAAATGTTTGAAGCTACTGACTGAATGAAAGGAGCTGGCACCTCACTCTCTTTGAATCTTCTTTATCATGCTAAGAGGAGCGGGAAAAAGCAAAAAATTTCAGAATTGCACCTTGCAATGCGGAGAAATTACTGTTTGTGCATTTACAATATTCATTGATTTTTGCCATTGAAAAACGTCCAGAAATGATTGAAGGTACTGACTGAATGAAAGGAGCTGGCATCTCACTCTCTTTGAATCTTCTTTATCATGCTAAGAGGAGCAGGAAAAAGCAAAAAATTTCAGAATTGCACCTTGCAATGCGGAGAAATTACTGTTTGTGCATTTACAATATTCATTGATTTTTGCCACTGAAAAACGTCCAGAAATGATTGAAGCTACTAACTGAATGAAAGGAGCTGGCATCTCACTCTCTTTGAATCTTCTTTATCATGCTAAGAGGAGCAGGAAAAAGCAAAAAATTTCAGAATTGCACCTTGCAATGCGGAGAAATTACAGTTTGTGCATTTACAATATTCATTGATTTTTGCCATTGAAAAACATCCAGAAATGATTGAAGCTACTGACTGAATGAAAGGAGCTGGCATCTCACTCTCTTTGAATCTTCTTTATCATGCTAAGAGGAGCAGGAAAAAGCAAAAAATTTCAGAATTGCACCTTGCAATGCGGAGAAATTACTGTTTGTGCATTTACAATATTCATTGATTTTTTCCATTGAAAAACATCATGTTATTCATATACCAGAAATGTTTGAAGCTACTGACTGAATGAAAGGAGCTGGCATCTCACTCTCTTTGAATCTTCTTTATCATGCTAAGAGGAGCAGGAAAAAGCAAAAAATTTCAGAATTGCACCTTGCAATGTGGAGAAATTACTGTTTGTGCATTTACAATATTCATTGATTTTTACCATTGAAAAACGTCCAGAAATGATTGAAGCTACTGACTGAATGAAAGTAGCTGGCATCTCACTCTCTTTGAATCTTCTTTATCATGCTAAGAGGAGCAGGAAAAAGCAAAAAATTTCAGACTTGCACCTTGCAATGCGGAGAAATTACTGTTTGTGCATTTACAATATTCATTGATTTTTGCCATTGAAAAACATCATGTTATTCATATACCAGAAATGTTTGAAGCTACTGACTGAATGAAAGGAGCTGGCATCTCACTCTCTTTGAATCTTCTTTATCATGCTAAGAGGAGCAGGAAAAAGCAAAAAATTTCAGAATTGCACCTTGCAATGCGGAGAAATTACTGTTTGTGCATTTACAATATTCATTGATTTTTGCCATTGAAAAACATCATGTTATTCATATACCAGAAATGTTTAAAGCTACTGACTGAATGAAAGGAGCTGGCATCTCACTCTCTTTGAATCTTCTTTATCATGCTAAGAGGAGCAGGAAAAAGCAAAAAATTTCAGAATTGCACCTTGCAATGCGGAGAAATTACTGTTTGTGCATTTACAATATTCATTGATTTTTGCCATTGAAAAACGTCCAGAAATGATTGAAGCTACTGACTGAATGAAAGGAGCCGGCATCTCACTCTCTTTGAATCTTCTTTATCATGCTAAGAGGAGCAGGAAAAATCAAAAAATTTCAGAATTGCACCTTGCAATGCGGAGAAATTACTGTTTGTGCATTTACAATATTCATTGATTTTTGCCATTGAAAAACATGTTATTCATATACCAGAAATGTTTGAAGCTACTGACTGAATGAAAGGAGCTGGCACCTCACTCTCTTTGAATCTTCTTTATCATGCTAAGAGGAGCGGGAAAAAGCAAAAAATTTCAGAATTGCACCTTGCAATGCGGAGAAATTACTGTTTGTGCATTTACAATATTCATTGATTTTTGCCATTGAAAAACATCCAGAAATGATTGAAGCTACTGACTGAATGAAAGGAGCTGGCATCTCACTCTCTTTGAATCTTCTTTATCATGCTAAGAGGAGCAGGAAAAAGCAAAAAATTTCAGAATTGCACCTTGCAATGCGGAGAAATTACTGTTTGTGCATTTACAATATTCATTGATTTTTGCCATTGAAAAACATCATGTTATTCATATACCAGAAATGTTTGAAGCTACTGACTGAATGAAAGGAGCTGGCATCTCACTCTCTTTGAATCTTCTTTATCATGCTAAGAGGAGCAGGAAAAAGCAAAAAATTTCAGAATTGCACCTTGCAATGTGGAGAAATTACTGTTTGTGCATTTACAATATTCATTGATTTTTACCATTGAAAAACGTCCAGAAATGATTGAAGCTACTGACTGAATGAAAGTAGCTGGCATCTCACTCTCTTTGAATCTTCTTTATCATGCTAAGAGGAGCAGGAAAAAGCAAAAAATTTCAGACTTGCACCTTGCAATGCGGAGAAATTACTGTTTGTGCATTTACAATATTCATTGATTTTTGCCATTGAAAAACATCATGTTATTCATATACCAGAAATGTTTGAAGCTACTGACTGAATGAAAGGAGCTGGCATCTCACTCTCTTTGAATCTTCTTTATCATGCTAAGAGGAGCAGGAAAAAGCAAAAAATTTCAGAATTGCACCTTGCAATGCGGAGAAATTACTGTTTGTGCATTTACAATATTCATTGATTTTTGCCATTGAAAAACATCATGTTATTCATATACCAGAAATGTTTGAAGCTACTGACTGAATGAAAGGAGCTGGCATCTCACTCTCTTTGAATCTTCTTTATCATGCTAAGAGGAGCAGGAAAAAGCAAAAAATTTCAGAATTGCACCTTGCAATGCGGAGAAATTACTGTTTGTGCATTTACAATATTCATTGATTTTTGCCATTGAAAAACGTCCAGAAATGATTGAAGCTACTGACTGAATGAAAGGAGCTGGCATCTCACTCTCTTTGAATCTTCTTTATCATGCTAAGAGGAGCAGGAAAAATCAAAAAATTTCAGAAGTGCACCTTGCAATGCGGAGAAATTACTGTTTGTGCATTTACAATATTCATTGATTTTTGCCATTGAAAAACATGTTATTCATATACCAGAAATGTTTGAAGCTACTGACTGAATGAAAGGAGCTGGCACCTCACTCTCTTTGAATCTTCTTTATCATGCTAAGAGGAGCGGGAAAAAGCAAAAAATTTCAGAATTGCACCTTGCAATGCGGAGAAATTACTGTTTGTGCATTTACAATATTCATTGATTTTTGCCATTGAAAAACGTCCAGAAATGATTGAAGGTACTGACTGAATGAAAGGAGCTGGCATCTCACTCTCTTTGAATCTTCTTTATCATGCTAAGAGGAGCAGGAAAAAGCAAAAAATTTCAGAATTGCACCTTGCAATGCGGAGAAATTACTGTTTGTGCATTTACAATATTCATTGATTTTTACCATTGAAAAACGTCCAGAAATGATTGAAGCTACTGACTGAATGAAAGTAGCTGGCATCTCACTCTCTTTGAATCTTCTTTATCATGCTAAGAGGAGCAGGAAAAAGCAAAAAATTTCAGACTTGCACCTTGCAATGCGGAGAAATTACTGTTTGTGCATTTACAATATTCATTGATTTTTGCCATTGAAAAACATCATGTTATTCATATACCAGAAATGTTTGAAGCTACTGACTGAATGAAAGGAGCTGGCATCTCACTCTCTTTGAATCTTCTTTATCATGCTAAGAGGAGCAGGAAAAAGCAAAAAATTTCAGAATTGCACCTTGCAATGCGGAGAAATTACTGTTTGTGCATTTACAATATTCATTGATTTTTGCCATTGAAAAACATCATGTTATTCATATACCAGAAATGTTTGAAGCTACTGACTGAATGAAAGGAGCTGGCATCTCACTCTCTTTGAATCTTCTTTATCATGCTAAGAGGAGCAGGAAAAAGCAAAAAATTTCAGAATTGCACCTTGCAATGCGGAGAAATTACTGTTTGTGCATTTACAATATTCATTGATTTTTGCCATTGAAAAACGTCCAGAAATGATTGAAGCTACTGACTGAATGAAAGGAGCTGGCATCTCACTCTCTTTGAATCTTCTTTATCATGCTAAGAGGAGCAGGAAAAATCAAAAAATTTCAGAAGTGCACCTTGCAATGCGGAGAAATTACTGTTTGTGCATTTACAATATTCATTGATTTTTGCCATTGAAAAACATGTTATTCATATACCAGAAATGTTTGAAGCTACTGACTGAATGAAAGGAGCTGGCACCTCACTCTCTTTGAATCTTCTTTATCATGCTAAGAGGAGCGGGAAAAAGCAAAAATTTTCAGAATTGCACCTTGCAATGCGGAGAAATTACTGTTTGTGCATTTACAATATTCATTGATTTTTGCCATTGAAAAACGTCCAGAAATGATTGAAGGTACTGACTGAATGAAAGGAGCTGGCATCTCACTCTCTTTGAATCTTCTTTATCATGCTAAGAGGAGCAGGAAAAAGCAAAAAATTTCAGAATTGCACCTTGCAATGCGGAGAAATTACTGTTTGTGCATTTACAATATTCATTGATTTTTGCCATTGAAAAACGTCCAGAAATGATTGAAGCTACTGACTGAATGAAAGGAGCTGGCATCTCACTCTCTTTGAATCTTCTTTATCATGCTAAGAGGAGCAGGAAAAAGCAAAAAATTTCAGAATTGCACCTTGCAATGCGGAGAAATTACAGTTTGTGCATTTACAATATTCATTGATTTTTGCCATTGAAAAACATCCAGAAATGATTGAAGCTACTGACTGAATGAAAGGAGCTGGCATCTCACTCTCTTTGAATCTTCTTTATCATGCTAAGAGGAGCAGGAAAAAGCAAAAAATTTCAGAATTGCACCTTGCAATGCGGAGAAATTACTGTTTGTGCATTTACAATATTCATTGATTTTTGCCATTGAAAAACATCATGTTATTCATATACCAGAAATGTTTGAAGCTACTGACTGAATGAAAGGAGCTGGCATCTCACTCTCTTTGAATCTTCTTTATCATGCTAAGAGGAGCAGGAAAAAGCAAAAAATTTCAGAATTGCACCTTGCAATGTGGAGAAATTACTGTTTGTGCATTTACAATATTCATTGATTTTTACCATTGAAAAACGTCCAGAAATGATTGAAGCTACTGACTGAATGAAAGTAGCTGGCATCTCACTCTCTTTGAATCTTCTTTATCATGCTAAGAGGAGCAGGAAAAAGCAAAAAATTTCAGACTTGCACCTTGCAATGCGGAGAAATTACTGTTTGTGCATTTACAATATTCATTGATTTTTGCCATTGAAAAACGTCCAGAAATGATTGAAGGTACTGACTGAATGAAAGGAGCTGGCATCTCACTCTCTTTGAATCTTCTTTATCATGCTAAGAGGAGCAGGAAAAAGCAAAAAATTTCAGAATTGCACCTTGCAATGCGGAGAAATTACTGTTTGTGCATTTACAATATTCATTGATTTTTGCCACTGAAAAACGTCCAGAAATGATTGAAGCTACTGACTGAATGAAAGGAGCTGGCATCTCACTCTCTTTGAATCTTCTTTAACATGCTAAGAGGAGCAGGAAAAAGCAAAAAATTTCAGAATTGCACCTTGCAATGCGGAGAAATTACAGTTTGTGCATTTACAATATTCATTGATTTTTGCCATTGAAAAACATCCAGAAATGATTGAAGCTACTGACTGAATGAAAGGAGCTGGCATCTCACTCTCTTTGAATCTTCTTTATCATGCTAAGAGGAGCAGGAAAAAGCAAAAAATTTCAGAATTGCACCTTGCAATGCGGAGAAATTACTGTTTGTGCATTTACAATATTCATTGATTTTTGCCATTGAAAAACATCATGTTATTCATATACCAGAAATGTTTGAAGCTACTGACTGAATGAAAGGAGCTGGCATCTCACTCTCTTTGAATCTTCTTTATCATGCTAAGAGGAGCAGGAAAAAGCAAAAAATTTCAGAATTGCACCTTGCAATGTGGAGAAATTACTGTTTGTGCATTTACAATATTCATTGATTTTTACCATTGAAAAACGTCCAGAAATGATTGAAGCTACTGACTGAATGAAAGTAGCTGGCATCTCACTCTCTTTGAATCTTCTTTATCATGCTAAGAGGAGCAGGAAAAAGCAAAAAATTTCAGACTTGCACCTTGCAATGCGGAGAAATTACTGTTTGTGCATTTACAATATTCATTGATTTTTGCCATTGAAAAACATCATGTTATTCATATACCAGAAATGTTTGAAGCTACTGACTGAATGAAAGGAGCTGGCATCTCACTCTCTTTGAATCTTCTTTATCATGCTAAGAGGAGCAGGAAAAAGCAAAAAATTTCAGAATTGCACCTTGCAATGCGGAGAAATTACTGTTTGTGCATTTACAATATTCATTGATTTTTGCCATTGAAAAACATCATGTTATTCATATACCAGAAATGTTTGAAGCTACTGACTGAATGAAAGGAGCTGGGATCTCACTCTCTTTGAATCTTCTTTATCATGCTAAGAGGAGCAGGAAAAAGCAAAAAATTTCAGAATTGCACCTTGCAATGCGGAGAAATTACTGTTTGTGCATTTACAATATTCATTGATTTTTGCCATTGAAAAACGTCCAGAAATGATTGAAGCTACTGACTGAATGAAAGGAGCTGGCATCTCACTCTCTTTGAATCTTCTTTATCATGCTAAGAGGAGCAGGAAAAATCAAAAAATTTCAGAATTGCACCTTGCAATGCGGAGAAATTACTGTTTGTGCATTTACAATATTCATTGATTTTTGCCATTGAAAAACATGTTATTCATATACCAGAAATGTTTGAAGCTACTGACTGAATGAAAGGAGATGGCACCTCACTCTCTTTGAATCTTCTTTATCATGCTAAGAGGAGCGGGAAAAAGCAAAAAATTTCAGAATTGCACCTTGCAATGCGGAGAAATTACTGTTTGTGCATTTACAATATTCATTGATTTTTGCCATTGAAAAACGTCCAGAAATGATTGAAGGTACTGACTGAATGAAAGGAGCTGGCATCTCACTCTCTTTGAATCTTCTTTATCATGCTAAGAGGAGCAGGAAAAAGCAAAAAATTTCAGAATTGCACCTTGCAATGCGGAGAAATTACTGTTTGTGCATTTACAATATTCATTGATTTTTGCCATTGAAAAACGTCCAGAAATGATTGAAGCTACTGACTGAATGAAAGGAGCTGGCATCTCACTCTCTTTGAATCTTCTTTATCATGCTAAGAGGAGCAGGAAAAAGCAAAAAATTTCAGAATTGCACCTTGCAATGCGGAGAAATTACAGTTTGTGCATTTACAATATTCATTGATTTTTGCCATTGAAAAACATCCAGAAATGATTGAAGCTACTGACTGAATGAAAGGAGCTGGCATCTCACTCTCTTTGAATCTTCTTTATCATGCTAAGAGGAGCAGGAAAAAGCAAAAAATTTCAGAATTGCACCTTGCAATGCGGAGAAATTACTGTTTGTGCATTTACAATATTCATTGATTTTTGCCATTGAAAAACATCATGTTATTCATATACCAGAAATGTTTGAAGCTACTGACTGAATGAAAGGAGCTGGCATCTCACTCTCTTTGAATCTTCTTTATCATGCTAAGAGGAGCAGGAAAAAGCAAAAAATTTCAGAATTGCACCTTGCAATGTGGAGAAATTACTGTTTGTGCATTTACAATATTCATTGATTTTTACCATTGAAAAACGTCCAGAAATGATTGAAGCTACTGACTGAATGAAAGTAGCTGGCATCTCACTCTCTTTGAATCTTCTTTATCATGCTAAGAGGAGCAGGAAAAAGCAAAAAATTTCAGACTTGCACCTTGCAATGCGGAGAAATTACTGTTTGTGCATTTACAATATTCATTGATTTTTGCCATTGAAAAACATTATGTTATTCATATACCAGAAATGTTTGAAGCTACTGACTGAATGAAAGTAGCTGGCATCTCACTCTCTTTGAATCTTCTTTATCATGCTAAGAGGAGCAGGAAAAATCAAAAAATTTCAGAATTGCACCTTGCAATGCGGAGAAATTACTGTTTGTGCATTTACAATATTCATTGATTTTTGCCATTGAAAAACGTCCAGAAATGATTGAAGCTACTGACTGAATGAAAGGAGCTGGCATCTCACTCTCTTTGAATCTTCTTTATCATGCTAAGAGGAGCAGGAAAAAGCAAAAAATTTCAGAATTGCACCTTGCAATGCGGAGAAATTACTGTTTGTGCATTTACAATATTCATTGATTTTTGCCATTGAAAAACATCATGTTATTCATATACCAGAAATGATTGAAGCTACTGACTGAATGAAAGGAGCTGGCATCTCACTCTCTTTGAATCTTCTTTATCATGCTAAGAGGAGCAGGAAAAAGTAAAAAATTTCAGAATTGCACCTTGCAATGCGGAGAAATTACTGTTTGTGCATTTATAATATTCAATGATTTTTGCCATTGAAAAACGTCCAGAAATGATTGAAGCTACTGACTGAACGAAAGGAGCTGGCATCTCACTCTCTTTGAATCTTCTTTATCATGCTAAGAGGAGCAGGAAAAAGCAAAAAATTTCAGAATTGCACCTTGCAATGCAGAGAAATTACTGTTTGTGCATTTACAATATTCATTGATTTTTGCCATTGAAAAACGTCCAGAAATGATTGAAGCTACTGACTGAATGAAAGGAGCTGGCATCTCACTCTCTTTGAATCTTCTTTATCATGCTAAGAGGAGCAGGAAAAAGCAAAAAATTTCAGAATTGCACCTTGCAATGCGGAGAAATTACTGTTTGTGCATTTACAATATTCATTGATTTTTGCCATTGAAAAACATCATGTTATTCATATACCAGAAATGTTTGAAGCTACTGACTGAATGAAAGGAGCTGACATCTCACTCTCTTTGAATCTTCTTTATCATGCTAAGAGGAGCAGGAAAAAGCAAAAAATTTCAGAATTGCACCTTGCAATGCAGAGAAATTACTGTTTGTGCATTTACAATATTCATTGATTTTTGCCATTGAAAAACGTCCAGAAATGATTGAAGCTACTGACTGAATGAAAGGAGCTGGCATCTCACTCTCTTTGAATCTTCTTTATCATGCTAAGAGGAGCAGGAAAAAGCAAAAAATTTCAGAATTGCACCTTGCAATGCGGAGAAATTACTGTTTGTGCATTTACAATATTCATTGATTTTTGCCATTGAAAAACATCATGTTATTCATATACCAGAAATGTTTGAAGCTACTGACTGAATGAAAGGAGCTGGCATCTCACTCTCTTTGAATCTTCTTTATCATGCTAAGAGGAGCAGGAAAAAGCAAAAAATTTCAGAATTGCACCTTGCAATGCGGAGAAATTACTGTTTGTGCATTTACAATATTCATTGATTTTTGCCATTGAAAAACATCATGTTATTCATATACCAGAAATGTTTGAAGCTACTGACTGAATGAAAGGAGCTGGCATCTCACTCTCTTTGAATCTTCTTTATCATGCTAAGAGGAGCAGGAAAAAGCAAAAAATTTCAGAATTGCACCTTGCAATGTGGAGAAATTACTGTGCATTTACAATATTCATTGATTTTTACCATTGAAAAACGTCCAGAAATGATTGAAGCTACTGACTGAATGAAAGTAGCTGGCATCTCACTCTCTTTGAATCTTCTTTATCATGCTAAGAGGAGCAGGAAAAAGCAAAAAATTTCAGACTTGCACCTTGCAATGCGGAGAAATTACTGTTTGTGCATTTACAATATTCATTGATTTTTGACATTGAAAAACATCATGTTATTCATATACCAGAAATGTTTGAAGCTACTGACTGAATGAAAGGAGCTGGCATCTCACTCTCTTTGAATCTTCTTTATCATGCTAAGCGGAGCAGGAAAAAGCAAAAAATTTCAGAATTGCACCTTGCAATGCGGAGAAATTACTGTTTGTGCATTTACAATATTCATTGATTTTTGCCATTGAAAAACATGTTATTCATATACCAGAAATGTTTGAAGCTACTGACTGAATGAAAGGAGCTGGCACCTCACTCTCTTTGAATCTTCTTTATCATGCTAAGAGGAGCGGGAAAAAGCAAAAAAATTCAGAATTGCACCTTGCAATGCGGAGAAATTACTGTTTGTGCATTTACAATATTCATTGATTTTTGCCATTGAAAAACGTCCAGAAATGATTGAAAGTACTGACTGAATGAAAGGAGCTGGCATCTCACTCTCTTTGAATCTTCTTTATCATGCTAAGAGGAGGAGGAAAAAGCAAAAAATTTCAGAATTGCACCTTGCAATGCGGAGAAATTACTGTTTGTGCATTTACAATATTCATTGATTTTTGCCATTGAAAAACGTCCAGAAATGATTGAAGCTACTGACTGAATGAAAGGAGCTGGCATCTCACTCTCTTTGAATCTTCTTTATCATGCTAAGAGGAGCAGGAAAAAGTAAAAAATTTCAGAATTGCACCTTGCAATGCGGAGAAATTACAGTTTGTGCATTTACAATATTCATTGATTTTTGCCATTGAAAAACATCCAGAAATGATTGAAGCTACTGACTGAATGAAAGGAGCTGGCATCTCACTCTCTTTGAATCTTCTTTATCATGCTAAGAGGAGCAGGAAAAAGCAAAAAATTTCAGAATTGCACCTTGCAATGCGGAGAAATTACTGTTTGTGCATTTACAATATTCATTGATTTTTGCCATTGAAAAACATCATGTTATTCATATACCAGAAATGTTTGAAGCTACTGACTGAATGAAAGGAGCTGGCATCTCACTCTCTTTGAATCTTCATTATCATGCTAAGAGGAGCAGGAAAAAGCAAAAAATTTCAGAATTGCACCTTGCAATGCGGAGAAATTACTGTTTGTGCATTTACAATATTCATTGATTTTTGCCATTGAAAAAGATGTTATTCATATACCAGAAATGTTTGAAGCTACTGACTGAATGAAAGGAGCTGGCACCTCACTCTCTTTGAATCTTCTTTATCATGCTAAGAGGAGCGGGAAAAAGCAAAAAAATTCAGAATTGCACCTTGCAATGCGGAGAAATTACTGTTTGTGCATTTACAATATTCATTGATTTTTGCCATTGAAAAACGTCCAGAAATGATTGAAAGTACTGACTGAATGAAAGGAGCTGGCATCTCACTGTCTTTGAATCTTCTTTATCATGCTAAGAGGAGCAGGAAAAAGCAAAAAATTTCAGAATTGCACCTTGCAATGCGGAGAAATTACTGTTTGTGCATTTACAATATTCATTGATTTTTGCCATTGAAAAACGTCCAGAAATGATTGAAGCTACTGACTGAATGAAAGGAGCTGGCATCTCACTCTCTTTGAATCTTCTTTATCATGCTAAGAGGAGCAGGAAAAAGTAAAAAATTTCAGAATTGCACCTTGCAATGCGGAGAAATTACAGTTTGTGCATTTACAATATTCATTGATTTTTGCCATTGAAAAACATCCAGAAATGATTGAAGCTACTGACTGAATGAAAGGAGCTGGCATCTCACTCTCTTTGAATCTTCTTTATCAGGCTAAGAGGAGCAGGAAAAAGCAAAAAATTTCAGAATTGCACCTTGCAATGCGGAGAAATTACTGTTTGTGCATTTACAATATTCATTGATTTTTGCCATTGAAAAACATCATGTTATTCATATACCAGAAATGTTTGAAGCTACTGACTGAATGAAAGGAGCTGGCATCTCACTCTCTTTGAATCTTCATTATCATGCTAAGAGGAGCAGGAAAAAGCAAAAAATTTCAGAATTGCACCTTGCAATGTGGAGAAATTACTGTTTGTGCATTTACAATATTCATTGATTTTTAACAATGAAAAACGTCCAGAAATGATTGAATCTACTGACTGAATGAAAGTAGCTGGCATCTCACTCTCTTTGAATCTTCTTTATCATGCTAAGAGGAGCAGGAAAAAGCAAAAAATTTCAGAATTGCACCTTGCAATGCGGAGAGATTACTGTTTGTGCATTTACAATATTCATTGATTTTTGCCATTGAAAAACATCATGTTATTCATATACCAGAAATGTTTGAAGCTACTGACTGAATGAAAGGAGCTGGCATCTCACTCTCTTTGAATCTTCTTTATCATGCTAAGAGGAGCAGGAAAAAGCAAAAAATTTCAGAATTGCACCTTGCAATGTGGAGAAATTACTGTTTGTGCATTTACAATATTCATTGATTTTTACCATTGAAAAACATCCAGAAATGATTGAAGCTACTGACTGAATGAAAGTAGCTGGCATCTCACTCTCTTTGAATCTTCTTTATCATACTAAGAGGAGCAGGAAAAAGCAAAAAATTTCAGACTTGCACCTTGCAATGCGGAGAAATTACTGTTTGTGCATTTACAATATTCATTGATTTTTGCCATTGAAAAACATCATGTTATTCATATACCAGAAATGTTTGAAGCTACTGACTGAATGAAAGGAGCTGGCATCTCACTCTCTTTGAATCTTCTTTATCATGCTAAGAGGAGCAGGAAAAAGCAAAAAATTTCAGAATTGCACCTTGCAATGCGGAGAAATTACTGTTTGTGCATTTACAATATTCATTGATTTTTGCCATTGAAAAACGTCCAGAAATGATTGAAGCTACTGACTGAATGAAAGGAGCTGGCATCTCACTCTCTTTGAATCTTCTTTATCATGCTAAGAGGAGCAGGAAAAAGCAAAAAATTTCAGAATTGCACCTTGCAATGCGGAGAAATTACTGTTTGTGCATTTACAATATTCATTGATTTTTGCCATTGAAAAACGTCCAGAAATGATTGAAGCTACTGACTGAATGAAAGGAGCTGGCATCTCACTCTCTTTGAATCTTCTTTATCATGCTAAGAGGAGCAGGAAAAAGCAAAAAATTTCAGAATTGCACCTTGCAATGCGGAGAAATTACTGTTTGTGCATTTACAATATTCATTGATTTTTGCCATTGAAAAACATCATGTTATTCATATACCAGAAATGTTTGAAGCTACTGACTGAATGAAAGGAGCTGGCATCTCACTCTCTTTGAATCTTCTTTATCATGCTAAGAGGAGCAGGAAAAAGCAAAAAATTTCAGAATTGCACCTTGCAATGCGGAGAAATTACTGTTTGTGCATTTACAATATTCATTGATTTTTGCCATTGAAAAACGTCCAGAAATGATTGAAGCTACTGACTGAATGAAAGGAGCTGGCATCTCACTCTCTTTGAATCTTGTTTATCATGCTAAGAGGAGCAGGAAAAAGCAAAAAATTTCAGAATTGCACCTTGCAATGCGGAGAAATTACTGTTTGTGCATTTACAATATTCATTGATTTTTGCCATTGAAAAACATCATGTTATTCATATACCAGAAATGATTGAAGCTACTGACTGAATGAAAGGAGCTGGCATCTCACTCTCTTTGAATCTTCTTTATCATGCTAAGAGGAGCAGGAAAAAGTAAAAAATTTCAGAATTGCACCTTGCAATGCGGAGAAATTACTGTTTGTGCATTTATAATATTCAATGATTTTTGCCATTGAAAAACGTCCAGAAATGATTGAAGCTACTGACTGAACGAAAGGAGCTGGCATCTCACTCTCTTTGAATCTTCTTTATCATGCTAAGAGGAGCAGGAAAAAGCAAAAAATTTCAGAATTGCACCTTGCAATGCGGAGAAATTACTGTTTGTGCATTTACAATATTCATTGATTTTTGCCATTGAAAAACATCATGTTATTCATATACCAGAAATGTTTGAAGCTACTGACTGAATGAAAGGAGCTGGCATCTCACTCTCTTTGAATCTTCTTTATCATGCTAAGAGGAGCAGGAAAAAGCAAAAAATTTCAGAATTGCACCTTGCAATGAGGAGAAATTACTGTTTGTGCATTTACAATATTCATTGATTTTTGCCATTGAAAAACATCATGTTATTCATATACCAGAAATGTTTGAAGCTACTGACTGAATGAAAGGAGCTGGCATCTCACTCTCTTTGAATCTTCTTTATCATGCTAAGAGGAGCAGGAAAAAGCAAAAAATTTCAGAATTGCACCTTGCAATGTGGAGAAATTACTGTGCATTTACAATATTCATTGATTTTTACCATTGAAAAACGTCCAGAAATGATTGAAGCTACTGACTGAATGAAAGTAGCTGGCATCTCACTCTCTTTGAATCTTCTTTATCATGCTAAGAGGAGCAGGAAAAAGCAAAAAATTTCAGACTTGCACCTTGCAATGCGGAGAAATTACTGTTTGTGCATTTACAATATTCATTGATTTTTGACATTGAAAAACATCATGTTATTCATATACCAGAAATGTTTGAAGCTACTGACTGAATGAAAGGAGCTGGCATCTCACTCTCTTTGAATCTTCTTTATCATGCTAAGCGGAGCAGGAAAAAGCAAAAAATTTCAGAATTGCACCTTGCAATGCGGAGAAATTACTGTTTGTGCATTTACAATATTCATTGATTTTTGCCATTGAAAAACATGTTATTCATATACCAGAAATGTTTGAAGCTACTGACTGAATGAAAGGAGCTGGCACCTCACTCTCTTTGAATCTTCTTTATCATGCTAAGAGGAGCGGGAAAAAGCAAAAAAATTCAGAATTGCACCTTGCAATGCGGAGAAATTACTGTTTGTGCATTTACAATATTCATTGATTTTTGCCATTGAAAAACGTCCAGAAATGATTGAAAGTACTGACTGAATGAAAGGAGCTGGCATCTCACTCTCTTTGAATCTTCTTTATCATGCTAAGAGGAGCAGGAAAAAGCAAAAAATTTCAGAATTGCACCTTGCAATGCGGAGAAATTACTGTTTGTGCATTTACAATATTCATTGATTTTTGCCATTGAAAAACGTCCAGAAATGATTGAAGCTACTGACTGAACGAAAGGAGCTGGCATCTCACTCTCTTTGAATCTTCTTTATCATGCTAAGAGGAGCAGGAAAAAGTAAAAAATTTCAGAATTGCACCTTGCAATGCGGAGAAATTACAGTTTGTGCATTTACAATATTCATTGATTTTTGCCATTGGAAAACATCCAGAAATGATTGAAGCTACTGACTGAATGAAAGGAGCTGGCATCTCACTCTCTTTGAATCTTCTTTATCATGCTAAGAGGAGCAGGAAAAAGCAAAAAATTTCAGAATTGCACCTTGCAATGCGGAGAAATTACTGTTTGTGCATTTACAATATTCATTGATTTTTGCCATTGAAAAACATCATGTTATTCATATACCAGAAATGTTTGAAGCTACTGACTGAATGAAAGGAGCTGGCATCTCACTCTCTTTGAATCTTCATTATCATGCTAAGAGGAGCAGGAAAAAGCAAAAAATTTCAGAATTGCACCTTGCAATGCGGAGAAATTACTGTTTGTGCATTTACAATATTCATTGATTTTTGCCATTGAAAAACATGTTATTCATATACCAGAAATGTTTGAAGCTACTGACTGAATGAAAGGAGCTGGCACCTCACTCTCTTTGAATCTTCTTTATCATGCTAAGAGGAGCGGGAAAAAGCAAAAAAATTCAGAATTGCACCTTGCAATGCGGAGAAATTACTGTTTGTGCATTTACAATATTCATTGATTTTTGCCATTGAAAAACGTCCAGAAATGATTGAAAGTACTGACTGAATGAAAGGAGCTGGCATCTCACTCTCTTTGAATCTTCTTTATCATGCTAAGAGGAGCAGGAAAAAGCAAAAAATTTCAGAATTGCACCTTGCAATGCGGAGAAATTACTGTTTGTGCATTTACAATATTCATTGATTTTTGCCATTGAAAAACGTCCAGAAATGATTGAAGCTACTGACTGAATGAAAGGAGCTGGCATCTCACTCTCTTTGAATCTTCTTTATCATGCTAAGAGGAGCAGGAAAAAGTAAAAAATTTCAGAATTGCACCTTGCAATGCGGAGAAATTACAGTTTGTGCATTTACAATATTCATTGATTTTTGCCATTGAAAAACATCCAGAAATGATTGAAGCTACTGACTGAATGAAAGGAGCTGGCATCTCACTCTCTTTGAATCTTCTTTATCAGGCTAAGAGGAGCAGGAAAAAGCAAAAAATTTCAGAATTGCACCTTGCAATGCGGAGAAATTACTGTTTGTGCATTTACAATATTCATTGATTTTTGCCATTGAAAAACATCATGTTATTCATATACCAGAAATGTTTGAAGCTACTGACTGAATGAAAGGAGCTGGCATCTCACTCTCTTTGAATCTTCATTATCATGCTAAGAGGAGCAGGAAAAAGCAAAAAATTTCAGAATTGCACCTTGCAATGTGGAGAAATTACTGTTTGTGCATTTACAATATTCATTGATTTTTAACAATGAAAAACGTCCAGAAATGATTGAATCTACTGACTGAATGAAAGTAGCTGGCATCTCACTCTCTTTGAATCTTCTTTATCATGCTAAGAGGAGCAGGAAAAAGCAAAAAATTTCAGAATTGCACCTTGCAATGCGGAGAGATTACTGTTTGTGCATTTACAATATTCATTGATTTTTGCCATTGAAAAACATCATGTTATTCATATACCAGAAATGTTTGAAGCTACTGACTGAATGAAAGGAGCTGGCATCTCACTCTCTTTGAATCTTCTTTATCATGCTAAGAGGAGCAGGAAAAAGCAAAAAATTTCAGAATTGCACCTTGCAATGCGGAGAAATTACTGTTTGTGCATTTACAATATTCATTGATTTTTGCCATTGAAAAACATCATGTTATTCATATACCAGAAATGTTTGAAGCTACTGACTGAATGAAAGGAGCTGGCATCTCACTCTCTTTGAATCTTCTTTATCATGCTAAGAGGAGCAGGAAAAAGCAAAAAATTTCAGACTTGCACCTTGCAATGCGGAGAAATTACTGTTTGTGCATTTACAATATTCATTGATTTTTGACATTGAAAAACATCATGTTATTCATATACCAGAAATGTTTGAAGCTACTGACTGAATGAAAGGAGCTGGCATCTCACTCTCTTTGAATCTTCTTTATCATGCTAAGCGGAGCAGGAAAAAGCAAAAAATTTCAGAATTGCACCTTGCAATGCGGAGAAATTACTGTTTGTGCATTTACAATATTCATTGATTTTTGCCATTGAAAAACATGTTATTCATATACCAGAAATGTTTGAAGCTACTGACTGAATGAAAGGAGCTGGCACCTCACTCTCTTTGAATCTTCTTTATCATGCTAAGAGGAGCGGGAAAAAGCAAAAAAATTCAGAATTGCACCTTGCAATGCGGAGAAATTACTGTTTGTGCATTTACAATATTCATTGATTTTTGCCATTGAAAAACGTCCAGAAATGATTGAAAGTACTGACTGAATGAAAGGAGCTGGCATCTCACTCTCTTTGAATCTTCTTTATCATGCTAAGAGGAGCAGGAAAAAGCAAAAAATTTCAGAATTGCACCTTGCAATGCGGAGAAATTACTGTTTGTGCATTTACAATATTCATTGATTTTTGCCATTGAAAAACGTCCAGAAATGATTGAAGCTACTGACTGAACGAAAGGAGCTGGCATCTCACTCTCTTTGAATCTTCTTTATCATGCTAAGAGGAGCAGGAAAAAGTAAAAAATTTCAGAATTGCACCTTGCAATGCGGAGAAATTACAGTTTGTGCATTTACAATATTCATTGATTTTTGCCATTGAAAAACATCCAGAAATGATTGAAGCTACTGACTGAATGAAAGGAGCTGGCATCTCACTCTCTTTGAATCTTCTTTATCATGCTAAGAGGAGCAGGAAAAAGCAAAAAATTTCAGAATTGCACCTTGCAATGCGGAGAAATTACTGTTTGTGCATTTACAATATTCATTGATTTTTGCCATTGAAAAACATCATGTTATTCATATACCAGAAATGTTTGAAGCTACTGACTGAATGAAAGGAGCTGGCATCTCACTCTCTTTGAATCTTCATTATCATGCTAAGAGGAGCAGGAAAAAGCAAAAAATTTCAGAATTGCACCTTGCAATGCGGAGAAATTACTGTTTGTGCATTTACAATATTCATTGATTTTTGCCATTGAAAAACATGTTATTCATATACCAGAAATGTTTGAAGCTACTGACTGAATGAAAGGAGCTGGCACCTCACTCTCTTTGAATCTTCTTTATCATGCTAAGAGGAGCGGGAAAAAGCAAAAAAATTCAGAATTGCACCTTGCAATGCGGAGAAATTACTGTTTGTGCATTTACAATATTCATTGATTTTTGCCATTGAAAAACGTCCAGAAATGATTGAAAGTACTGACTGAATGAAAGGAGCTGGCATCTCACTCTCTTTGAATCTTCTTTATCATGCTAAGAGGAGCAGGAAAAAGCAAAAAATTTCAGAATTGCACCTTGCAATGCGGAGAAATTACTGTTTGTGCATTTACAATATTCATTGATTTTTGCCATTGAAAAACGTCCAGAAATGATTGAAGCTACTGACTGAATGAAAGGAGCTGGCATCTCACTCTCTTTGAATCTTCTTTATCATGCTAAGAGGAGCAGGAAAAAGTAAAAAATTTCAGAATTGCACCTTGCAATGCGGAGAAATTACAGTTTGTGCATTTACAATATTCATTGATTTTTGCCATTGAAAAACATCCAGAAATGATTGAAGCTACTGACTGAATGAAAGGAGCTGGCATCTCACTCTCTTTGAATCTTCTTTATCAGGCTAAGAGGAGCAGGAAAAAGCAAAAAATTTCAGAATTGCACCTTGCAATGCGGAGAAATTACTGTTTGTGCATTTACAATATTCATTGATTTTTGCCATTGAAAAACATCATGTTATTCATATACCAGAAATGTTTGAAGCTACTGACTGAATGAAAGGAGCTGGCATCTCACTCTCTTTGAATCTTCATTATCATGCTAAGAGGAGCAGGAAAAAGCAAAAAATTTCAGAATTGCACCTTGCAATGTGGAGAAATTACTGTTTGTGCATTTACAATATTCATTGATTTTTAACAATGAAAAACGTCCAGAAATGATTGAATCTACTGACTGAATGAAAGTAGCTGGCATCTCACTCTCTTTGAATCTTCTTTATCATGCTAAGAGGAGCAGGAAAAAGCAAAAAATTTCAGAATTGCACCTTGCAATGCGGAGAGATTACTGTTTGTGCATTTACAATATTCATTGATTTTTGCCATTGAAAAACATCATGTTATTCATA
Source organism: Phyllobates terribilis (assembly GCF_046119375.1). Taxonomy (NCBI): domain Eukaryota; kingdom Metazoa; phylum Chordata; class Amphibia; order Anura; family Dendrobatidae; genus Phyllobates; species Phyllobates terribilis. Next base: position 10,870 of record NW_027364915.1, on the reverse strand, counting down.
TACCAGAAATGTTTGAAGCTACTGACTGAATGAAAGGAGCTGGCATCTCACTCTCTTTGAATCTTCTTTATCATGCTAAGAGGAGCAGGAAAAAGCAAAAAATTTCAGAATTGCACCTTGCAATGCGGAGAAATTACTGTTTGTGCATTTACAATATTCATTGATTTTTGCCATTGAAAAACATCATGTTATTCATATACCAGAAATGTTTGAAGCTACTGACTGAATGAAAGGAGCTGGCATCTCACTCTCTTTGAATCTTCTTTATCATGCTAAGAGGAGCAGGAAAAAGCAAAAAATTTCAGAATTGCACCTTGCAATGTGGAGAAATTACTGTTTGTGCATTTACAATATTCATTGATTTTTACCATTGAAAAACGTCCAGAAATGATTGAAGCTACTGACTGAATGAAAGTAGCTGGCATCTCACTCTCTTTGAATCTTCTTTATCATACTAAGAGGAGCAGGAAAAAGCAAAAAATTTCAGACTTGCACCTTGCAATGCGGAGAATTTACTGTTTGTGCATTTACAATATTCATTGATTTTTGCCATTGAAAAACATCATGTTATTCATATACCAGAAATGTTTGAAGCTACTGACTGAATGAAAGGAGCTGGCATCTCACTCTCTTTGAATCTTCTTTATCATGCTAAGAGGAGCAGGAAAAAGCAAAAAATTTCAGAATTGCACCTTGCAATGCGGAGAAATTACTGTTTGTGCATTTACAATATTCATTGATTTTTGCCATTGAAAAACGTCCAGAAATGATTGAAGCTACTGACTGAATGAAAGGAGCTGGCATCTCACTCTCTTTGAATCTTCTTTATCATGCTAAGAGGAGCAGGAAAAAGCAAAAAATTTCAGAATTGCACCTTGCAATGCGGAGAAATTACTGTTTGTGCATTTACAATATTCATTGATTTTTGCCATTGAAAAACGTCCAGAAATGATTGAAGCTACTGACTGAATGAAAGGAGCTGGCATCTCACTCTCTTTGAATCTTCTTTATCATGCTAAGAGGAGCAGGAAAAAGCAAAAAATTTCAGAATTGCACCTTGCAATGCGGAGAAATTACTGTTTGTGCATTTACAATATTCATTGATTTTTGCCATTGAAAAACATCATGTTATTCATATACCAGAAATGTTTGAAGCTACTGACTGAATGAAAGGAGCTGGCATCTCACTCTCTTTGAATCTTCTTTATCATGCTAAGAGGAGCAGGAAAAAGCAAAAAATTTCAGAATTGCACCTTGCAATGCGGAGAAATTACTGTTTGTGCATTTACAATATTCATTGATTTTTGCCATTGAAAAACGTCCAGAAATGATTGAAGCTACTGACTGAATGAAAGGAGCTGGCATCTCACTCTCTTTGAATCTTGTTTATCATGCTAAGAGGAGCAGGAAAAAGCAAAAAATTTCAGAATTGCACCTTGCAATGCGGAGAAATTACTGTTTGTGCATTTACAATATTCATTGATTTTTGCCATTGAAAAACATCATGTTATTCATATACCAGAAATGATTGAAGCTACTGACTGAATGAAAGGAGCTGGCATCTCACTCTCTTTGAATCTTCTTTATCATGCTAAGAGGAGCAGGAAAAAGCAAAAAATTTCAGAATTGCACCTTGCAATGCGGAGAAATTACTGTTTGTGCATTTACAATATTCATTGATTTTTGCCATTGAAAAACATCATGTTATTCATATACCAGAAATGTTTGAAGCTACTGACTGAATGAAAGGAGCTGGCATCTCACTCTCTTTGAATCTTCTTTATCATGCTAAGAGGAGCAGGAAAAAGTAAAAAATTTCAGAATTGCACCTTGCAATGCGGAGAAATTACAGTTTGTGCATTTACAATATTCATTGATTTTTGCCATTGAAAAACATCCAGAAATGATTGAAGCTACTGACTGAATGAAAGGAGCTGGCATCTCACTCTCTTTGAATCTTCTTTATCAGGCTAAGAGGAGCAGGAAAAAGCAAAAAATTTCAGAATTGCACCTTGCAATGCGGAGAAATTACTGTTTGTGCATTTACAATATTCATTGATTTTTGCCATTGAAAAACATCATGTTATTCATATACCAGAAATGTTTGAAGCTACTGACTGAATGAAAGGAGCTGGCATCTCACTCTCTTTGAATCTTCATTATCATGCTAAGAGGAGCAGGAAAAAGCAAAAAATTTCAGAATTGCACCTTGCAATGTGGAGAAATTACTGTTTGTGCATTTACAATATTCATTGATTTTTAACAATGAAAAACGTCCAGAAATGATTGAATCTACTGACTGAATGAAAGTAGCTGGCATCTCACTCTCTTTGAATCTTCTTTATCATGCTAAGAGGAGCAGGAAAAAGCAAAAAATTTCAGAATTGCACCTTGCAATGCGGAGAGATTACTGTTTGTGCATTTACAATATTCATTGATTTTTGCCATTGAAAAACATCATGTTATTCATATACCAGAAATGTTTGAAGCTACTGACTGAATGAAAGGAGCTGGCATCTCACTCTCTTTGAATCTTCTTTATCATGCTAAGAGGAGCAGGAAAAAGCAAAAAATTTCAGAATTGCACCTTGCAATGTGGAGAAATTACTGTTTGTGCATTTACAATATTCATTGATTTTTACCATTGAAAAACGTCCAGAAATGATTGAAGCTACTGACTGAATGAAAGTAGCTGGCATCTCACTCTCTTTGAATCTTCTTTATCATACTAAGAGGAGCAGGAAAAAGCAAAAAATTTCAGACTTGCACCTTGCAATGCGGAGAAATTACTGTTTGTGCATTTACAATATTCATTGATTTTTGCCATTGAAAAACATCATGTTATTCATATACCAGAAATGTTTGAAGCTACTGACTGAATGAAAGGAGCTGGCATCTCACTCTCTTTGAATCTTCTTTATCATGCTAAGAGGAGCAGGAAAAAGCAAAAAATTTCAGAATTGCACCTTGCAATGCGGAGAAATTACTGTTTGTGCATTTACAATATTCATTGATTTTTGCCATTGAAAAACATCATGTTATTCCAGAAATGATTGAAGCTACTGACTGAATGAAAGGAGCTGGCATCTCACTCTCTTTGAATCTTCTTTATCATGCTAAGAGGAGCAGGAAAAAGCAAAAAATTTCAGAATTGCACCTTGCAATGCGGAGAAATTACTGTTTGTGCATTTACAATATTCATTGATTTTTGCCATTGAAAAACCATCATGTTATTCATCCAGAAATGATTGAAGCTACTGACTGAATGAAAGGAGCTGGCATCTCACTCTCTTTGAATCTTCTTTATCATGCTAAGAGGAGCAGGAAAAAGCAAAAAATTTCAGAATTGCACCTTGCAATGCGGAGAAATTACTGTTTGTGCATTTACAATATTCATTGATTTTTGCCATTGAAAAACATCATGTTATTCATATACCAGAAATGTTTGAAGCTACTGACTGAATGAAAGGAGCTGGCATCTCACTCTCTTTGAATCTTCTTTATCATGCTAAGAGGAGCAGGAAAAAGCAAAAAATTTCAGAATTGCACCTTGCAATGCGGAGAAATTACTGTTTGTGCATTTACAATATTCATTGATTTTTGCCATTGAAAAACATCCAGAAATGATTGAAGCTACTGACTGAATGAAAGGAGCTGGCATCTCACTCTCTTTGAATCTTCTTTATCATGCTAAGAGGAGCAGGAAAAAGCAAAAAATTTCAGAATTGCACCTTGCAATGCGGAGAAATTACTGTTTGTGCATTTACAATATTCATTGATTTTTGCCATTGAAAAACATCATGTTATTCATAATACCAGAAATGATTGAAGCTACTGACTGAATGAAAGGAGCTGGCATCTCACTCTCTTTGAATCTTCTTTATCATGCTAAGAGGAGCAGGAAAAAGTAAAAAATTTCAGAATTGCACCTTGCAATGCGGAGAAATTACTGTTTGTGCATTTACAATATTCAATGATTTTTGCCATTGAAAAACGTCCAGAAATGATTGAAGCTACTGACTGAACGAAAGGAGCTGGCATCTCACTCTCTTTGAATCTTCTTTATCATGCTAAGAGGAGCAGGAAAAAGCAAAAAATTTCAGAATTGCACCTTGCAATGCGGAGAAATTACTGTTTGTGCATTTACAATATTCATTGATTTTTGCCATTGAAAAACATCATGTTATTCATATACCAGAAATGTTTGAAGCTACTGACTGAATGAAAGGAGCTGGCATCTCACTCTCTTTGAATCTTCTTTATCATGCTAAGAGGAGCAGGAAAAAGCAAAAAATTTCAGAATTGCACCTTGCAATGCGGAGAAATTACTGTTTGTGCATTTACAATATTCATTGATTTTTGCCATTGAAAAACATCATGTTATTCATATACCAGAAATGTTTGAAGCTACTGACTGAATGAAAGGAGCTGGCATCTCACTCTCTTTGAATCTTCTTTATCATGCTAAGAGGAGCAGGAAAAAGCAAAAAATTTCAGAATTGCACCTTGCAATGTGGAGAAATTACTGTGCATTTACAATATTCATTGATTTTTACCATTGAAAAACATGTTATTCATACCAGAAATGATTGAAGCTACTGACTGAATGAAAGTAGCTGGCATCTCACTCTCTTTGAATCTTCTTTATCATGCTAAGAGGAGCAGGAAAAAGCAAAAAATTTCAGACTTGCACCTTGCAATGCGGAGAAATTACTGTTTGTGCATTTACAATATTCATTGATTTTTGACATTGAAAAACATCATGTTATTCATATACCAGAAATGTTTGAAGCTACTGACTGAATGAAAGGAGCTGGCATCTCACTCTCTTTGAATCTTCTTTATCATGCTAAGCGGAGCAGGAAAAAGCAAAAAATTTCAGAATTGCACCTTGCAATGCGGAGAAATTACTGTTTGTGCATTTACAATATTCATTGATTTTTGCCATTGAAAAACATGTTATTCATATACCAGAAATGTTTGAAGCTACTGACTGAATGAAAGGAGCTGGCACCTCACTCTCTTTGAATCTTCTTTATCATGCTAAGAGGAGCGGGAAAAAGCAAAAAATTCAGAATTGCACCTTGCAATGCGGAAAATTACTGTTTGTGCATTTACAATATTCATTGATTTTTGCCATTGAAAAACGTCCAGAAATGATTGAAAGTACTGACTGAATGAAAGGAGCTGGCATCTCACTCTCTTTGAATCTTCTTTATCATGCTAAGAGGAGCAGGAAAAAGCAAAAAATTTCAGAATTGCACCTTGCAATGCGGAGAAATTACTGTTTGTGCATTTACAATATTCATTGATTTTTGCCATTGAAAAACGTCCAGAAATGATTGAAGCTACTGACTGAACGAAAGGAGCTGGCATCTCACTCTCTTTGAATCTTCTTTATCATGCTAAGAGGAGCAGGAAAAAGTAAAAAATTTCAGAATTGCACCTTGCAATGCGGAGAAATTACAGTTTGTGCATTTACAATATTCATTGATTTTTGCCATTGGAAAACATCCAGAAATGATTGAAGCTACTGACTGAATGAAAGGAGCTGGCATCTCACTCTCTTTGAATCTTCTTTATCATGCTAAGAGGAGCAGGAAAAAGCAAAAAATTTCAGAATTGCACCTTGCAATGCGGAGAAATTACTGTTTGTGCATTTACAATATTCATTGATTTTTGCCATTGAAAAACATCATGTTATTCATATACCAGAAATGTTTGAAGCTACTGACTGAATGAAAGGAGCTGGCATCTCACTCTCTTTGAATCTTCATTATCATGCTAAGAGGAGCAGGAAAAAGCAAAAAATTTCAGAATTGCACCTTGCAATGCGGAGAAATTACTGTTTGTGCATTTACAATATTCATTGATTTTTGCCATTGAAAAACATGTTATTCATATACCAGAAATGTTTGAAGCTACTGACTGAATGAAAGGAGCTGGCACCTCACTCTCTTTGAATCTTCTTTATCATGCTAAGAGGAGCGGGAAAAAGCAAAAAAATTCAGAATTGCACCTTGCAATGCGGAGAAATTACTGTTTGTGCATTTACAATATTCATTGATTTTTGCCATTGAAAAACGTCCAGAAATGATTGAAAGTACTGACTGAATGAAAGGAGCTGGCATCTCACTCTCTTTGAATCTTCTTTATCATGCTAAGAGGAGCAGGAAAAAGCAAAAAATTTCAGAATTGCACCTTGCAATGCGGAGAAATTACTGTTTGTGCATTTACAATATTCATTGATTTTTGCCATTGAAAAACGTCCAGAAATGATTGAAGCTACTGACTGAATGAAAGGAGCTGGCATCTCACTCTCTTTGAATCTTCTTTATCATGCTAAGAGGAGCAGGAAAAAGTAAAAAATTTCAGAATTGCACCTTGCAATGCGGAGAAATTACAGTTTGTGCATTTACAATATTCATTGATTTTTGCCATTGAAAAACATCCAGAAATGATTGAAGCTACTGACTGAATGAAAGGAGCTGGCATCTCACTCTCTTTGAATCTTCTTTATCAGGCTAAGAGGAGCAGGAAAAAGCAAAAAATTTCAGAATTGCACCTTGCAATGCTGGAGAAATTACTGTTTGTGCATTTACAATATTCATTGATTTTTAACAATGAAAAACGTCCAGAAATGATTGAATCTACTGACTGAATGAAAGTAGCTGGCATCTCACTCTCTTTGAATCTTCTTTATCATGCTAAGAGGAGCAGGAAAAAGCAAAAAATTTCAGAATTGCACCTTGCAATGCGGAGAGATTACTGTTTGTGCATTTACAATATTCATTGATTTTTGCCATTGAAAAACATCATGTTATTCATATACCAGAAATGTTTGAAGCTACTGACTGAATGAAAGGAGCTGGCATCTCACTCTCTTTGAATCTTCTTTATCATGCTAAGAGGAGCAGGAAAAAGCAAAAAATTCAGAATTGCACCTTGCAATGCGGAGAAATTACTGTTTGTGCATTTACAATATTCATTGATTTTTGCCATTGAAAAACATCATGTTATTCATATACCAGAAATGTTTGAAGCTACTGACTGAATGAAAGGAGCTGGCATCTCACTCTCTTTGAATCTTCTTTATCATGCTAAGAGGAGCAGGAAAAAGCAAAAAATTTCAGACTTGCACCTTGCAATGCGGAGAAATTACTGTTTGTGCATTTACAATATTCATTGATTTTTGACATTGAAAAACATCATGTTATTCATATACCAGAAATGTTTGAAGCTACTGACTGAATGAAAGGAGCTGGCATCTCACTCTCTTTGAATCTTCTTTATCATGCTAAGCGGAGCAGGAAAAAGCAAAAAATTTCAGAATTGCACCTTGCAATGCGGAGAAATTACTGTTTGTGCATTTACAATATTCATTGATTTTTGCCATTGAAAAACATGTTCATATACCAGAAATGATTGAAGCTACTGACTGAATGAAAGGAGCTGGCACCTCACTCTCTTTGAATCTTCTTTATCATGCTAAGAGGAGCGGGAAAAAGCAAAAAAATTCAGAATTGCACCTTGCAATGCGGAGAAATTACTGTTTGTGCATTTACAATATTCATTGTTTTTGCCAATGAAAAACGTCCAGAAATGATTGGAAAGTACTGACTGAATGAAAGGAGCTGGCATCTCACTCTCTTTGAATCTTCTTTATCATGCTAAGAGGAGCAGGAAAAAGCAAAAAATTTCAGAATTGCACCTTGCAATGCGGAGAAATTACTGTTTGTGCATTTACAATATTCATTGATTTTTGCCATTGAAAAACGTCCAGAAATGATTGAAGCTACTGACTGAACGAAAGGAGCTGGCATCTCACTCTCTTTGAATCTTCTTTATCATGCTAAGAGGAGCAGGAAAAAGTAAAAATTTCAGAATTGCACCTTGCAATGCGGAGAAATTACAGTTTGTGCATTTACAATATTCATTGATTTTTGCCATTGAAAAACATCCAGAAATGATTGAAGCTACTGACTGAATGAAAGGAGCTGGCATCTCACTCTCTTTGAATCTTCTTTATCATGCTAAGAGGAGCAGGAAAAAGCAAAAAATTTCAGAATTGCACCTTGCAATGCGGAGAAATTACTGTTTGTGCATTTACAATATTCATTGATTTTTGCCATTGAAAAACATCATGTTATTCATATACCAGAAATGTTTGAAGCTACTGACTGAATGAAAGGAGCTGGCATCTCACTCTCTTTGAATCTTCATTATCATGCTAAGAGGAGCAGGAAAAAGCAAAAAATTTCAGAATTGCACCTTGCAATGCGGAGAAATTACTGTTTGTGCATTTACAATATTCATTGATTTTTGCCATTGAAAAACATGTTATTCATATACCAGAAATGTTTGAAGCTACTGACTGAATGAAAGGAGCTGGCACCTCACTCTCTTTGAATCTTCTTTATCATGCTAAGAGGAGCGGGAAAAAGCAAAAAAATTCAGAATTGCACCTTGCAATGCGGAGAAATTACTGTTTGTGCATTTACAATATTCATTGATTTTTGCCATTGAAAAACGTCCAGAAATGATTGAAAGTACTGACTGAATGAAAGGAGCTGGCATCTCACTCTCTTTGAATCTTCTTTATCATGCTAAGAGGAGCAGGAAAAAGCAAAAAAATTTCAGAATTGCACCTTGCAATGCGGAGAAATTACTGTTTGTGCATTTACAATATTCATTGATTTTTGCCATTGAAAAACGTCCAGAAATGATTGAAGCTACTGACTGAATGAAAGGAGCTGGCATCTCACTCTCTTTGAATCTTCTTTATCATGCTAAGAGGAGCAGGAAAAAGTAAAAAATTTCAGAATTGCACCTTGCAATGCGGAGAAATTACAGTTTGTGCATTTACAATATTCATTGATTTTTGCCATTGAAAAACATCCAGAAATGATTGAAGCTACTGACTGAATGAAAGGAGCTGGCATCTCACTCTCTTTGAATCTTCTTTATCAGGCTAAGAGGAGCAGGAAAAAGCAAAAAATTTCAGAATTGCACCTTGCAATGCGGAGAAATTACTGTTTGTGCATTTACAATATTCATTGATTTTTGCCATTGAAAAACATCATGTTATTCATATACCAGAAATGTTTGAAGCTACTGACTGAATGAAAGGAGCTGGCATCTCACTCTCTTTGAATCTTCATTATCATGCTAAGAGGAGCAGGAAAAAGCAAAAAATTTCAGAATTGCACCTTGCAATGTGGAGAAATTACTGTTTGTGCATTTACAATATTCATTGATTTTTAACAATGAAAAACGTCCAGAAATGATTGAATCTACTGACTGAATGAAAGTAGCTGGCATCTCACTCTCTTTGAATCTTCTTTATCATGCTAAGAGGAGCAGGAAAAAGCAAAAAATTTCAGAATTGCACCTTGCAATGCGGAGAGATTACTGTTTGTGCATTTACAATATTCATTGATTTTTGCCATTGAAAAACATCATGTATTCATATACCAGAAATGTTTGAAGCTACTGACTGAATGAAAGGAGCTGGCATCTCACTCTCTTTGAATCTTCTTTATCATGCTAAGAGGAGCAGGAAAAAGCAAAAAATTTCAGAATTGCACCTTGCAATGCGGAGAAATTACTGTTTGTGCATTTACAATATTCATTGATTTTGCCATTGAAAAACATCATGTTATTCATATACCAGAAATGTTTGAAGCTACTGACTGAATGAAAGGAGCTGGCATCTCACTCTCTTTGAATCTTCTTTATCATGCTAAGAGGAGCAGGAAAAAGCAAAAAATTTCAGAATTGCACCTTGCAATGTGGAGAAATTACTGTTTGTGCATTTACAATATTCATTGATTTTTACCATTGAAAAACGTCCAGAAATGATTTGAAGCTACTGACTGAATGAAAGTAGCTGGCATCTCACTCTCTTTGAATCTTCTTTATCATACTAAGAGGAGCAGGAAAAAGCAAAAAATTTCAGACTTGCACCTTGCAATGCGGAGAATTTACTGTTTGTGCATTACAATATTCATTGATTTTTGCCATTGAAAAACATCATGTTATTCATATACCAGAAATGTTTGAAGCTACTGACTGAATGAAAGGAGCTGGCATCTCACTCTCTTTGAATCTTCTTTATCATGCTAAGAGGAGCAGGAAAAAAGCAAAAAATTTCAGAATTGCACCTTGCAATGCGGAGAAATTACTGTTTGTGCATTTACAATATTCATTGATTTTTGCCATTGAAAAACGTCCAGAAATGATTGAAGCTACTGACTGAATGAAAGGAGCTGGCATCTCACTCTCTTTGAATCTTCTTTATCATGCTAAGAGGAGCAGGAAAAAGCAAAAAATTTCAGAATTGCACCTTGCAATGCGGAGAAATTACTGTTTGTGCATTTACAATATTCATTGATTTTTGCCATTGAAAAACGTCCAGAAATGATTGAAGCTACTGACTGAATGAAAGGAGCTGGCATCTCACTCTCTTTGAATCTTCTTTATCATGCTAAGAGGAGCAGGAAAAAGCAAAAAATTTCAGAATTGCACCTTGCAATGCGGAGAAATTACTGTTTGTGCATTTACAATATTCATTGATTTTTGCCATTGAAAAACATCATGTATTCATATACCAGAAATGTTTGAAGCTACTGACTGAATGAAAGGAGCTGGCATCTCACTCTCTTTGAATCTTCTTTATCATGCTAAGAGGAGCAGGAAAAAGCAAAAAATTTCAGAATTGCACCTTGCAATGCGGAGAAATTACTGTTTGTGCATTTACAATATTCATTGATTTTTGCCATTGAAAAACGTCCAGAAATGATTGAAGCTACTGACTGAATGAAAGGAGCTGGCATCTCACTCTCTTTGAATCTTGTTTATCATGCTAAGA